>NC_143135.1:79382500-79685530 GCF_059928025.1 Delphinapterus leucas | reverse complement strand
CTTTACTTAGAGCCAAAGATTTCAATTTTCTTAATAGTACAGAGAAACAATCTATAAAACAGCACCAGAACAAACTAAGGACTTTCAGATACAAGAGATTTATTTAACTGAATTATTTTCTTTTAAAATATGAATCCTATTTTAAAAATCTTTTTATTTTGTGCCTTCCCTTTAAAGAGACTCATTTGCTTTCTCAGGACATGTAACTTCTGTTTTCCATTAAAAAATTATGAAATACTTATGAAGAGATTATACTAAGTTATAAAACGTCTGGAAAAGTAGAAGTAATCCATTGATGGGTGAACGGATAAACAAAATCTGATACAGACCTTCCTCGACTTACAGTGGGGCCACGTGCAGATAAACCCACTGCAAGTTGAAAATATTGCAAGTTGAAAATATTGCAAGTTGAAAATGCATTTAACACACCTAAACCACCAAACATCATAGCATAGGCTAGCCTATTTTAAACGTGCCCAGAACACTTACTTACATTAGCCTATGGTTGGGCAAAATCATCTAACACAAAGACTATTTTATAATAAAGTGTAGGATATTTCAAGTAATTTATGGAATACTGCACTGAAAGTGAAAAACAGAATGGCTGTATAGATACAGAATGGTTGCAGTGTATCAGTTGTTCACCCTGATGATTGAGTGGCTGACTGAGAGCTGCAGCTCTCTGTGCTGCCCAGCATTTTGAGCATAAGGTACCACATATCGCTAGCCAGGGAAAAGATCAAACTTCAAAATTCAAAGTATGGTTTCTACTGAATACATATCACTTTTGCCTCATCATAGAGTAGAAACCACCTTAAGTCGGGGACCATCTGCATATACATACAATGGAAAATTATTCAGCACTGAAAAAAAAGGGAAATACTGACACATGCTACATATGGATGAACCTTGAGGATATTATCCTTAGTGATACAAACCAGTCACCAAAAGACAAATGCTGCTTGATTCCACTTATATGAGGTACCTAGAGTAGTCAAATTCATAGAGATAGAAAGTAGAATGGTGGTTGCTGGGGGCTAGGTGGTGGGGGAATGGGAAGTTGTTTAAATGGGTAGCGTTTCAGTTTTGTAAAATGTAAAGAGTTCTGGAGATTGGTTGCACAACAGTGTGACTGTACTTAACATTACTGAACTGTACACTTAAAATGGATAAAATGATACATTTTATGATATATGTATATTGCCACAATTACAAAACTTCATCGGAAAAATGTGAGAAGGGAAAAGAAGAAACCAGTTTCCTTCTTGAGTCTATGCCAGCATTGTGTGCTTGATAATATTTTTGTTACCCACTTTGAGCTCATTGAATACAGAGACCGTGTACTACGTATTATTCCTATCTCTAGGGCCTGGCATGGTATAGAGAGTCCATGGTTGATGGTCAATAAATGTTTGCTGAATATTATTTATTATGTCATCCGATTACTAATTTTTTTAAAAAAATCCCAGCTCCTCTTTCATCCTTGCACATTTTGAAAAAACAGAGTTATAAATAAGATGTCCATAGATCCAATTTGCCTAATGATCCCTATTGTCCCAGAGTTCCATCCAGGTAGGAGTCCCTTTCATTCTTAAAACTACAGTTTGGGTGATAAGTTTGAAGGTCACTATAGTTATTTTAAAAATTCAAATTTACATAACAATTTGAAGCCAAGAAGTCAATTTAGGGATTGAATCATGACCTCATTAGCACAAAAATTTAACTAAATTAACCCAGAATTACCAAAAAAATTAAAGAGTCAAGCAAGGAAATAAACAAACCGGATAACTGGTAAAACACATTGCTGTTGTGACGAGTAGTACAGCATACCAAAATAATTTTAAAGGCACCTTGAGAAAGGATCTGATGATTGAAAATGGCTATTGGTGGAGGATGATAAATTCTATTAAAAATGTATGTACATTTTAAAACAAGTATTATTTAATATCTGTCTTTCCAATATGTAACAGATTCATAGCTTCCTCAGCATAGCATACACATACAACTGGAAGTATTAAAAATACTTATAATGAAGCTTTGGGAAAGATGATAAGTTAATCATCAAATATGTTCAGCATGTAAAATGATAATCTATAAATTTTTCCATCTAATAAAATCTAATAAAAACAGATTAAATGTATATTTACTTCTGTGAAATTTATTTCAAAATAATGTTCAACATGTTGAACATATGTCAAATATATGTTTTTACATTCTCTGAGATTTTAAGAATTTATGGATTCTTTCTGCATTGTTTTCTGTGATAAACTCATTTAGGCCAATGTCATGTTGGTATAATTAAATATATGTATATTTTCTTGATAAAGTGTCTATTCAAATCTTTTTTCTCATTTTAAAAATTGGGATGTTTGTCTTTGCATTTTCGAATTGATTTCTTTTTAATATTTCTGGATATATATTCCTTGGTTAGAGGTATGTCTTGCAAATCTTTTCCCCTAGTTTGTGGCTTACTTTGAATTTTCATAACAGTGTGATCAATTTGGGGATAATTTTTGTATATGTTTGGAGGTACAGGTGTATGTATTACTATTATTATTATTAGGCTTTTGGCTATTTGATTGTTCTACTACCATTTGTTAAAGAAATTTCCCTGTCTCCATTTAATTGCCCCAGTATATTTGGTGAAAATGAATTGATCATATATCTGTGGGTCTATTTCTGAACTCTTTATTCTGTTCTATTGAGCTATATATCTATATTTCTACCATTACCACACTGCTTTGATTATAATACCTTAATAAGTCTTGAAATCATGAAGAGTAAGAACTTCCATTTTACTCTTCTTTTTCAAAACTGTTTAGGCTACACTAGGTCTTTTGCATTTTATTCAAATCGAATTCTCAATCACTATAAAAAAATTCTACAGAGGATTTTTATCGGGACTGTGTTGAATCTCAGGATAAGTCTGGAAAAGACTAACATCTTAACAGTAATAATGGGTCTCCTGATCTGTGAGCACAGTACAACTTTCACTGCATCTTTCCATTTATTTAGGTCTTTTTAAATTTCACTCATCAATGTTTTGTAGTTTTCAGTATGTACAAAAGTTTTACACATCTTTTGTCAATTTTATCCCGATATATCATCTTTCTGCTATTATTACAAATGGTACTTTTATAGTTCAATACTCAATAGTTTGTTTCCAGGATATACATCATTTTTAATGTGTTTACCAAAAGTTTGCTAAACTTAAACTCTCTTACTAGCCTTAGAGCTTTTATATTTCTTAAGATCTTGTGAATAGTTCATCATATCCTCTACAAAAAAAAAGATAGGTTTCCTTCTTCCTTTCCAGTTTGTATGGCTTTTATTTCTTTTTCTTAACTTGTTGTGCTAGCTAGGACCTTCAGTATAATGCTGAAAAGAACTGGTGAGACCTCAATGTTTTATTACCAGTCTTAGGGGGAAAACATTCAGTCTTTTACTCTTACGTTAGCTATAGGTTTTTCATAGGTTAAGAAGGTTCACCTCAAATTCCAATTTAGTGAAAGGTTTTGTCATGACTGGATGCTGAATTTTGTCAAATGCTTTTTCTGTCTCTATAAAGATAATCACGATTTTTAAAATTAGCTATTAAAATGGTAAATAACATCAATTTTTTTTATTAACTCAAACTTGTATTCTTAAGATAAACCACACTTGGCTATCCATTTTTATACTTTTTTGGATTCAATTTGTTAAAATATTGGTAAGAATTTTAGTGTCTATATTCATGAAGGAAATTAGTCTGTAGATTTCTTTTATTATGATGTATTTGTTAGGTTTTATTACCAGGCAATGCTGGTCTCACAGAAAAAGCAGGGACGTATTCCTGCCTCTTCTATTTTCTGAAATGGTTTACAGATTTGGTATTATTTCTTCCTTAAATATTTGTTAGATTTCACCAGTGGATTCTAGGAGCTCTCTTTGCGGGAAGGTTTTTAATAACAAATTCAACTTCCTTAATAGATATAGGCTATGGGTAACCTATTTCTTCTTGAATGAGCTTTGGCAGTTTCTATCTTTCAAGGAATTTGTACATTTCATCTTTCATCTAAATATATTCTCTTATAGCAAATGATGGTTATAAGTGAGGGATACTGAAGCAGAATTCCAAGATACTAGAGACTCTGGGTTTTTGCAGGCCCCTTTGTTCTTACATAGATCAATAGAAACTGATTTCCATTTATAAGTATACATAATCAAATTTTGATTGTAAGTAAAGCTAGAGATGCGGGGGTGGGGCAATTCCATCCTAGTATTTAGTAGGCCTGTGGAGATGAGTATGTGGAGTTCAGTCTTCATAAAGCTGATATCTGCCTCTTGTTACAAAGACTACCATCTAGCTTCATGATCAAATTAACAAAATATGCAATGAGAGATGAAGTGCAAAGAATACTGATCTAGGAAACACAACATCAGGACTGCAGTATGGGCTTTGACACTTTACCAGAATACCAACTCCTTTCAGCTTCAGTTTTCTAATCTAAGTAAAAGGAAGGTGATGAGAGTAGAAAATTAGATGAGGGCTACACAAGCGCACCATAACTGGTAAAATGTTATATAAAACATAAGCTACTACTTTATTCTAATGGAAAAATGCTAATTATTCAACATTAATAATTATCATTTGGTAAAATAGTTTGGGTATGACTTTTCTAAGAACTTATTTGTATGAAGGTAGGTAAATGTTAAAAGGGGGGCCTTTAAGAAAACATGGGGTCTCCAACCATTTTATAAGAACCATTTCATCTTTCCTTTTCTCCCAAAGACTGGGAAATCAATGACGGAGGTGGCACAGGTGGTTACGAAGTGGAGTGGGGATGGCACAAGATGAGGAAGCAGGTGCTACTGACATTTTTATGAGACTTCTGACTACAGAACAGCGTTTCTCAAACCTTAGCATGCATCAGACCCACGTCAAGGGATGGATAAAAAACAGATTGCAGGGCAACACACTTAGAGTTTACGATCCAACAGTCTGAGGTGGGGCCTGAGAATTCATAATTTTACCAAGTTCTCGGGTGATACTGATGCTTTTGGTCTTGAGACCATGCTTTGAGAGACACTGCTATAAAGAAGACCATGGCAGAGAAAGGAGTGAAAGGAAAAACCTGTCTAGCAGAGGAGATCTTAACTCTTAGATATCCTGAAGTTATATAATAAAGCTTTATGTGTGTGTATATATATTTTAAGACAGTGCATCTTTTTCCTTCAATTTTAAAAACTGTCAGTGATCTGAAAAAGGTTAAACACCAGTTGTTTGGAAACTTATTTTAAAGAGTCAGGATCCATTAGCAATTGTGCTGTATTGTTGAGTGACTCCCTGATTTAAAAAATTAAAAAGCCATTTAGTGTTACTACCCAGTACATTAGGATAAACTGAAATATATAGGAAATACTTACACTGGCTTTAAAGTGGTACTATTAAAATAATTTTTTTAAAAAGCAACGCAATCTATTAATTTCTACAAAGTGGTAATACCCTTAGTGATTATTCAGCAAGAAAGATGAGGTAATTTAGTGTTCTATCTTTTCAATTTTTGCATATCTTTTAAATCATGATTTAAAGCCTTTGTTCTAATATGTAAAAGAAAAATAACAATATTCTACAATATCATTGTCCTTAACAAACAAATTATAAGTATTGTAACTTTTTACAAAAAAAGTTTCAGTAGATCACCAGAAAAGTGTCAAGGAAATAAAAGTCATAATTCTCTTTAGGAAAATTCTTAGTCCAATCATTTCAGATACAGTAAAGAAAATGTCAAGTACTGAACTATTTCCTAAATTACATTAAATCATATCACATAATTCAAAATTTGTCACATTCAAATGTAATAAAACATTAAACTTTTATCGTGAAATAAATGCGATAGTACTAGATTCAAATTTTTGGTAAAGCTAATTAGAAAGTAAATGTCAAAATTATTTTACTGATCTTATCCTAGTGAAAGTCAGCTGAGTCTCATTTGAGTTTCACCAAACACCCTGAAATATTTCCAAAGCCACTATCTGTGATAGAATTTAAATATGCTTTGTAAAACACATCTTTTATCCTTTGAAAGAATTTTAACAAATTCACTTTCATGCAAATTATACAAATATTTCAAAAACAGTGATATTTCAGAGGCTATATTTCTTAAAGCAAAGTGTAATGTAGAATACTTAATTTAATAAATTAACAATGAGATTACATACATCTTACATAAACATATTTTTAAGAAATAAGTCATCAGGTCCTGTTGCTATACCAAATAGGAAATACTTAGCAGATCTTAATGGGCCAAGGGAAAAGGAAGAAATGTTATAAAGAATTAAAGCTCTATGACCCTTTTCTAAAATACCATTCTTTGGTCTTATTCAAGGAAAATGTTTCATATAATAAAACCCATTTAGTTCTTTGTTATCTGTTAATAAGATCTATTGTAAGCCACATTATATTACAATCATAAAAAATAATTTAAGTTATTCATTTTTTTCAAGTGTTTATGCCAAAGATTACCCAGATGGTTAACAGTAGAAGCAAAACAAGAAACCATGTTTGCCATTACCTTCCATATTTTTCATTAATATTACATAGAACCCTCTTGAACTACCCTATTCTATGCCTTAACGACCTCTAACTGAGATGAATAAATAGTAACGTACATGGTATCCCTACTCCTATAAACTCATTTTGCACAATTTTATCAGATGAATGCTCCAAAAGCTGTTTTTCACACAATGAAATTCTCTTAAAGTAACAGTGACAAAAGCAACTAACATTTAGAGGGTACTTCCTATGTGTCAAGCACTTTACTCATGATATAATTTAACTTTCATAACAATCCCATGATGTAGGTCCCTTTATTACTCTCATTTGACAAATGGGAAAGGTAATGTATTGAGAGGTTTAAGTGACTTACCCAAGGTCACACAGCTACTAAGTGGTAGAATAGAATGAAAGAGGCAGACCTATTCTGGAAGCCACATTCCTAGCTATTTTATTACATTATATCTACATGAAAATATTCTTATTGCCTATAGCATTTAATCCAAGCTCTTCTCTTTGGCTTTAAAGACTTCAAAATCTGATGTAACCTTAATTTTACTACAGTTCTTTGTATACCAGTCCCACTGGACTTACTGTTCTCTTCTACACAAGTCATGTTCTTACATCATCGTTATTCTCCTCTTACACTGAATGCAACTATAATTGGTCTATACCATACATTTTGACCTTATACAGCATGTAGTTGGATTTTAAAGAAATACACTCTCAGGAGTATTTATCTTTTCACAAATAAATTTAAAACATTTACATTTATGATGACAATCAGATCTGCCTAGATTCAAATCCTGACTTTGTAAACTATTCATTGTGTGACTCTGGTTAAGTTATATAATGTCCCTCTGCCTTAGGTTCCTCACAGTAAAATGCGATAACACAGCACCCTCTTGTACTGTTAATGTGGTGATTAAATGAGTTAATTAATGTAATTTTAAACTTCTTAGAACCCTTTCCCACTGGTTCCTTCACTGTGTCATGAAGCTTTCATGACTGATAATGTATCTACTTCAAATTATAAACAAATTAGTTATAGTTTATAGTACAATACAATATTACAGTATTCTGATAATCACAGTTGATAAATAGAGATAAAAATCTATATACAAAGAAACAAGGCAAAGCTGAGATTCTTTTCCAGGGTAAAGGAAAAAGGAACATAAGCTTGCTGGAATAGGTCTTTTTGTATATGTGAAAAAGAATATTACAACGGACTGAAAGTTTCTGTCCCCCCAAAATTCATATGTTGAAACCCTAAACCCTGATGTGATGATATTTGGAGATGAGGCTTTGGGGAATTAATTAGGTCATAAGGGTGGAGGTTTCATGATGGAATTAGTGCCCTCATAAGAAGAGACAGGAGAGAGTTTGCTTTTTCTCTCATTCCTCTCTACTATGTGAGGACACAGCAAGAAGACAGCCATCAGCAAAACAGGAAGCAGGTCTCACCATACACCAGATCTAATAGCAACTTGATTTTAGACTTCCTAGCCTCCAGAATTGTGAGAAATAAATACTTGTTGTTGAAGCCATCCATTCTATGTTAATTTGTTATAGTACCCTGAATTAAAAGAGAAATCTTTTTTATGTTAGGGAGTAAGATATAGGAAGTTCTAGGAAGCCTACCTTTTATCTTCAAACAGAGAAGACTTTTAGGTTGACTACCAGAGATTTCTCTATATTGAGGGTAAACAGCAGGGAGAAACAAAAACAAAAACACTTTTCTTTCTAAATTCCTATAGAGCTCTAGTGAAATCTTTTCCGGATGCCAAGTTCTACAAAGAATTTTTTTCCAAAAAGCTAAAGTGAATCTATATAAGATGCTCCATATTTCTTGTTTCTATCCAATGGGTCTGAAATAACATGGATTTTAATGTTATTTACAATGGTCCAATTACTCAGCAAGAGATGTGTTGATTTCCTTTTCCTCTGCTTATGATTTTTCTACTCGGTAACCATCCTTCCCTTACTTGTAGTAAATGTGTTACAGGTGGAGCTGAATCTATCCCCAGCTCCGGGTTAGGCATTTGGCTAAAGCCCTAGCCAATGAGAGCTTTGCATACCCTGCCCACAGAACTAGTATGGGACTAGGCATAAAACACAAGCCATTCTGTATGAATCAAAGCTAATCCCAAGATTTTTTGCTTGAGTTGCCAGGAAACAGGTGTTCTTTCTGTTGGACTTAGAACTCAGAGGATATAAGACTCGGACTGCTGGGGTACCACCACGTGTAGAGGACCCACCCAAAAGTGAAATTAATATGGAGGATGTACACATACACACACAGACACACACACACAATATGACTAGAGCGGTAAATAAATAACACAAACTGAGATCCTAATGACAATTTTAAGCTCTTGCTAAGCTGACTTAATGCTAGCTACCCTTGGATCCTTCAGTTACTACAGCCAATTAATTCCTATATGGCTTAAGCTACTTTAACTTGGGTTTTCTGTTATAGTTATGGTTTACAGTAAACTGTAAGGCTCCTGACAAATGTATACCTGATGGAAGAGCCACTCACATTAATTAAAAATACCCCACATATATATATAGTATTGGCTCACCTTTTGGTTTAATAAAGCACTTGCCAATTTCTGTACTTCTGAACTCAGTAAGGTGGCTCCTCTGATGACTTTGCTGAGAGCGGCAAGAGACTGATGAACACTTTGTACTAAGCGAATGGCATTAAATTGTTCAAGAACGATGAATGATAATATTGGAGATCCTTGTCGATCATTAGGAGGCAACACTTTCTGATGAATCAGGTTTGAATTCTAAAAAGATAATACATCATGTCATATTTACTGAAAAGTAACACAAATCACTGATACATTAAAACATTCAAAAGTTATTAAAACCTTTTGCTGGTCTATCTTGTTTTGAAATACTCTCTCTTATGACTGGTCAAATTTATTAAATCTGTAAATACATAGGAAGGGAATTCTGCAGTTCACCAACACTGAAGTGGTGTGGGGGTAGGAACTGAGAAAAGGGAACCATGCTGAGAAGGAGCAGTCAATATCGGTGGAAAATGGTAAGAATGGCACACTGTAAGCCAATGCAAAGAGAGCAGCACAGCTAAATTACCACTCTACCACTGTAAGGAGAGCAGAAGGAATCATGGCTATGAAAAATATGTGAATGGACATTTAATTCAATTTGAAAATTATCTGTATGTATATTTGAAAAATCACACCAAAGATCTTGTACCAGTGAATATTATATCTTAGTATTTATTTCTATGTCTATATTTTAACAGAGGCTCTGATACATGGAAATTCTAGGGCTTCTCAAATTGTTAAGAAAAACTCAAGGAATCCCAGATGTTTCTAAACAGCTTATGTGGTTGGGAGGAAAAAAAATCACCTTCAATAGTATTCTAAAAGTGTCAAAGAACTGTCAAGAGATAAATCTGGGAAGGCCTGTACTCTTACCTGCTCTCCATTATCTTAATTTTCTCTATATATTCTGCTTACAATCCTAGTTAAGGATCCCCTCTCTTTGTTCTAATGGTTGTCACATTCTTATTTTCCATGAGAGCACTGTCTCTTTTTCATGTAATCTGGCATGATAATTTAATATCATAAAATGGTGATCTAGCATGGCTATTGCCATTAAATAAATAATCATGAAATAAATTTTATTGGCATGAGATCATTCCTGAGGATAGATTTAGGCTATGAGTTCAAATTTAGGCATTTTATTTCTATTACTGCTATATTTAAAATATTAAAGCTGCTGAAATCATTTTTGATAGACATAAAAATGTACATAAATATACCCACTTAAATAAATAAATGGTGGTGAACTCAAAACTAAATCTAGAAGAGAAAAAGAGTATAATATTATGAAAATTAATTAGAATTATTACCCCCTAGATTGAAATTAACTATCTGAACCAGAGCATGCAATAAATAACACTTAACACATCTCCAACCTCAATCAATTAAATAATAAAACTGACATAAAATTTAGGTTATAGACTTTCCATAACTCCTTATATTAAAAACCATTCCTGGAAGTGAATAATATGCGGTACTTAAATCATTATCAATCTTATACTAAGACTGGCAAAGATTAGCAAATAATAATTTAGTTTATGGATTTTTATCCATCCTATTAAACTGATGAGACAAATTTGCACTGTTTGCACTATTACTTTATAGAAGAAGAACACCCAAACTTAGGTCATTCAAGCAAGATTCCACTTCTCTATAATGTAAGAAAACAGCAAACTTACTGAACTGTTAAAAAGGCTGATTTAGGAGAGTAACTATCAAAATTACTTAAAATTCAAATAGAGTTCAAGTAAGAACTATGGTCTAGAGATGTGCAGTTAGTGTAAACTACCAGATGAATTTCAAAGACTTAATATGAAAAAAAGGATGCAAAATACCACATTAATAATTTTTTATATTGATTACATGTTGAAATGCTAATATTTTGAATGTATCAGGTTAAATAAAATGTATTAGTAAAATTAATTTCACTTGTTTCTTCATACTTATTTAAATGTGGCTGCTAGAAAATTTTAAATTACAAATATGGCTCCCATTTGTGTTTCACATTATATTTCTATTGCATAGTGCTCGTCTAGAAACTATCAAGTAAAATGATGTAAGTTCAGCAATAAGAACAGAAGGACAGAGGAGAAAACAGCATACAGTAGGGTCTCAAAAAGTGTTGGATTAATGAAAGATGAAAAAAATTGTGAAAAAAATGAATAGTAAGACACACGGTGATATAAGCTTTGATAAATTAATGACTGAGAAAAAGATAGCAGAAGACATCAAAGTATATTGTAATATATATTATAATGTAATCCATTTCCTATAGGCCTTCACAAAATTTTGATAAAAAATTAATGTAAAATAACTGTAACACAAAAATGTAGATACCTTATACATTCTAAAAGGATGAAGTATAGAGAAGATTTATAGCAGTAGTAACATGTTAGAGTATTACATAACCTTAAAACCAAAAAAACTTAAATTAAGTATTATTTACAATTCAAATAGCTAAAATCACCATGAGTAAATTATAACTCATCATTATAGTACGCTTTTTAGTGAAACTATCGAGGGATGATAGTCATATCTTTAATCAATTGGTTATAAGAAAAGCTTTTTCTTTTTTCACAAATACAATTGATTGAATCATGTATTGAATTGAATCATGAAAATAAATCACTTTTTTTTTTAACATCTTTATTGGAGTATAATTGCTTTACAATGGTATGTTAGTTTCTGCTTTATAACAAAGTGAATCAGTTATACATATACATATGTTCCCATATCTCTTCCCTCTTGCGTCTCTCTCCCTCCCACCCTCCCTATCCCACCCCTCTAGGTGATCACAAACCACCTAGCTGATCTCCCTGTGCTATGTGGCTGCTTCCCACTAGTTATCTATTTTACATTTGGTAGTGTATATATGTCCATGCCACTCTCTCACTTTGTCACAGCTTACCCTTCCCCCTCTCCATATCCTCAAGTCCATTCTCTAGTAGGTCTGTGTCTTTATTCCTGTCTACCCTGAAAAAAACATAATTCAAGAAGAGTCATGTACCAAAATGTTCATTGCAGCTCTATTTACAATAGCCAGGAGTTGGAAACAACCTAAGTGTCCATCATTGGATGAATGGATAAAGAAGATGTGGCACATATATACAATGGAATATTACTCAGCCATACAAAGAAACGAAATTGAGATATTTGTAGTGAGGTGGATGGACCTAGAGTCTGTCATACAGAGTGAAGCCAGTCAGAAAGAGAAAAACAAATACCGTATGCTAACACATATAATATGGAATCATGCACTTTTGAAGGGTATCTTTGACATTTTAAAGTTCATTTTGTCATTAAAAAGCTAAGTGTATTCACAGAAAATCATTATATAATTATGGAGCTGCTGGGGAAGAAAAGATTGTGGATATTTTAAAACTTAACTGTTAAGCAAGAAATATCTTTGGGGCAAGAAAAAAGCTAGTCTAATTTTGGTGCAATTTAGGTATTAATCCAGAATTTTGTGTTTTAACTAGAATAGTTTCCTAAGTGAGATAACGACTTTAGACATAAGTAAAATGGATGACACATGGAAGTACTACTCTTTCTGTTCTTTGGGTTTTTTAAAATAATAATTATTATTTTGAGCTTTTTGAAAATGGTTCTCTCTCAGAAAGAATTTTTGTCACTAAAGGAAACTTAAGCAATGACTAGGCTAGAGATTAGGAAGTTTTTCTGTAAAGGTTCAGATAGTAAATATGTCAGACTTTGTGGGCCATAAGGTCTTTGTCATAACAACTCAACTCTGGCTGTTGTAGTGTAAAATAGCCACAGAAAATATATAAACAAACAGGCATGGCTGGCTTTCAATAAAACTGTATTTATAGAAATTGGCGGCAGGTCAGATTTGGCCCATGAGCTGTAGTTTGCAAACCTCTCAAGTACACTACCACTTATTCAAAACATTGTGAAGATTCAGGTACTGGTCTAGATAACATCAGAGTCCTTTCCAGATCTGCAATTCAATGAAATTAGTAACATGTGAATTATAGTTTCTATGTGTATATTTACCCATGACTTATAAAACAGTAATCAACAATTGGACAGACATATTTTTTTTCCATGTCATACAATCACGTCTTTGTCCAAGATATGTTTTCTATGATAAGAAAACTATTAAAAGACTCAATAGTCATTTTAAAAAGCAAAAAAGGAAATCAGAAATATTAGAAACAAAGGTGTGGTGGCTCTATGAGTTATAGAAAAGGGGGTAATATCTTCACTTCCATGTGGTAGAAATTTTACT
Source organism: Delphinapterus leucas (assembly GCF_059928025.1). Lineage (NCBI taxonomy): Eukaryota > Metazoa > Chordata > Mammalia > Artiodactyla > Monodontidae > Delphinapterus > Delphinapterus leucas. The sequence goes on along the minus strand of NC_143135.1, from coordinate 79,672,164 downwards.
TTTTCCCTCCAGTAACCCTTCAATTCCTCTTTAGCTAATAATTTTCTAATATCTCTCTAGGAAGAAACAAACTTTCCGAAGTCTAAGTCCATATGGTTCTGGTGAAGTTGATTCAACTCAATTCCAGAAGCTATCAATAGTATGTGACTTAGAGCTTAACTAATCAAAGCATTCCACTGTCCTAACCATAGTCAGGACATTCCATGTCCTGTCCACAGATGGGCAGATTACCAAACAGAGATAAAAAAATGCAAAAAGAATCTTGTCTGGGTCTTCTGATAAAGAGATACCTGTTTCTTTCCACTAGACCTGACCTTAAGAGATCATAAGGTAGAGAACAGGTGTAGTCATTTTGTGACAATAAAGAGAGAGGCTGTATGAAAAATGGAGCATACACACATACACCCACATATATCATTATCATATCGGTTTCAGTGCATCAGATCTTTCAGAATATATGTACCATATATATTACAATAAGTATATATATATATATATATATATATATATATATATATATATTACTGGGTCCTGATGACATCCTTTCAAGTTCCTTGTAACAAGCTGTGACTGAAACCAGTTTAACATATTTTTCAGTTATAGGCACCATAAATTCCCCTTTTTTGGCCTTAGCCAGTTTGAACTGGGTTTTCCATCAGTTGCAATCCAAAGATTGTTAACTGATTAATTCAAGTTCAACAGACTCCTGTCTTAAGCATTCATAATCAGAGAAGTCAAAAGTATGACATATCTGCATTAAATTATCTCTCTTCAGAAGTGGATTTCTGATAAGCTTGTGGAAAGGAGATAGAAGACAAAGGAAGAAAAAAGGTAAGAAAATAGAAGTATGAGTGTGGTGACGACAAAGAGTTGAAAGAACGATAGAATTTCTCTGGCAGCCCATTTCCTAGGAGAGCTGGTTGCTTTATCAATTCTAGTTATTAGTGAACAAACAGAGCTTAGATTTCTAAACCAGGTAACAACTATTTCTTTTCATACCAAGTTATTCAGAAGATCAAAGGGAACCAAAGCAGTCATGTTTTAATGTTCATTTCATTTAGTTCAGTTACAGTGAAAGGAATATCACTTAATTGAGCAAGCAGAGCTCAACCAGGAAAGTGCGTGCTAATTACCCAATACATTGTTCAAATCAAAAGTGTTGAAAAGGGCTTCCCTGGTGGCACAGTGGTTGAGAGTCCGCCTGCCGATGCAGGGGACACGGGTTCGTGCCCCGGTCCGGGAAGATCCCACATGCCGCGGAGCAGCTGGGCCCGTGAGCCATGGCCGTTGAGCCTGCACGTCTGGAGCCTGTGCTCCGCAACGGGAGAGGCCACAACAGTGAGAGGCCCGCGTACCGCGAAAAAAAAAAAAAAAAAAAAGTGTTGAAGGAATGTTCGTTGCAGCTCTGTTTACAATAGCCAGGACATGGAAGCAACCTAAGTGTCCATCAACAGATGGATAAACAAGATGTGGCACATACATACAATGGAATATTACTCAGCCATAAAAAGAAACGAAATTGAGTTATTTGTAGTGAGGTAGATGGGCTAGAGACTGTCATGCGTGAAGTAAGTCAAAAAGGGAAAATCAAATACCGTATGCTAACACATATATATGGAATCTAAAAGAGAAACCAACAAAACATGGTTCTGAAGAACCTAGGGGCAGGACAGGAATAAAGATGTAGACATAGAGAATGGACTTGAGGACATGGGGAGGGGGAAGGGTAAGCTGGGACGAAGTGAGAGAGTGCCATGGACTTATATATACTACCAAATGTAAAATAGCTAGTGGGAAGCAGCCTCATAGCACAGGGAGATCAGCTCAGTGCTTTGTGACCACCTAGAGGGGTGGGATAGGGTGGGAGGGAGGGCGACGCAAGAGGGAGGAGATGTGGGGATGTATGTGTATGTATAGCTGATTCACTTTGTTGTAGGGCAGTGGTTGACATGCCATTGTAGAGCAATTGTGCTCCAATGGAGATGTTAAAAATAAATAAATAAATAAATAAATATAATACTAAATTCTGAAAAAAAAAAAAGTGCTGAAGGGACTTCCCCCATGGCTTAGTGGATAAGAATCCGCCTGCCAATGCGGGGGACACAGGTTCAATCCCTGGTCGGGGAAGATCCCACATGCTGCGGAGCAATTAAGCCCATGTGCCACAACTACTGAGCCCACATGCCGCAACTACTGAAGCCCATGCACCTAGAGCCCATGCTCTGCAACAAGAGAAGCCACCACAAGGAGAAGCCCGCTCACCACAACGAAGAGTAGCCCCCACTTGCCACAACTAGAGAAAGCCCGCACGCAGAAACGAAGACCCAACACAGCCAAAAATAAATAAAATTAAATCTTTAAAAGAAAAACGTGTTGAAGAACTGAAATAAAAGGCAAAATTGCTGGTGACTAGTATAGCAAGTAAAGTCAAGGCTGAAAGAGAGAAGGCGGGGTGGTTATTTTGAGTTGATGCACTGAAGCTGATATTGTAAGCTACTACATCTTTCTAAAAGAAAAATCGAGAGGAAGCTAGTGAGTGCTAATAGAATGGAGCTTTTGTTTAAAACAGAAATTACTAATTTTACATGCCTTGAGAATTTCATAGCTTTCATTTATAATACTGTGATATTAATAAACACCAAACCCAGTAGTTATCCCTAGGGAGAGAGGTACAGCATTGGCAGTCATCACTGTTAAGAGGACCTTTAGATCTGTCTGTATCTTTTGGGTCTCTGATAGAAAGCCATTATTTATATACATCTTGGATATGTAAAACAAAATGGCATTTTTTTAAAAGAAAACTAGGGATTAATATAAAAATGGGATATTAACAAAACCATATTTATTTCTAGGAAAGAACTTTAATAGGCTATCTGCTCCATAACTTGGCTAGAGGAATGATTCTGCTGCTCTGTGAAGCTATCAAGAAAAGAGGTAACTTAGTAGAATAATAGAGTAAAAACACAATCTCAATTTAAAAGACCTAACACAGATGATGATATTTAAGGGGAAAATGAATAACATTTTAGAGTATTACTGACTATGTGCCCGGCACACCATAAATTTCCATATGAAGTTATTTTGTTATATTTTAACGGTTTCAGCAATATAAAGAAAGGGAGAGAGAAGAGTGAATTATGAAGAATGATAAGAAATGTCATAGAATTTGAAAATTTATGCCTGTTTAGAGGAAACAATAGGAAGACATTTTGTTCAAACTGGACCCACAATGAATAGTTTATCTTTTCTTTCATGCCATCCTAACAAATGAGATACATTTTTTCATGACAATGGAATGCTTTTTTGGCATTCTTGTGTGTTCAGCTAACTCTTAGAAAGACAATAAGAAAGCACAAAATGCTTTTGTGTGTGTGTGTGTGCACATGTGTTGTTCTAAAGTTTGAGAAATGCTCAACTGTTCTAGTATAGTGAGCAAATTGGTTCACAACTTTAAGACTAAAAGGAATAGTCAGCATTTCAACAGTCAATGCACACATTCACTGAGAATTTTTTTTTAATTCCAACACTGCATAATATTACTTAACAGAATACGAAAGTCTACAAAGCGTAATCACTTAAGAGAGATGTGTAACTTAACAATTTTTCAAAATAAGAAACAGAATTTCAGCTTCTGTTTTTAGCAGAGCTAGATACTGCTGAAAACAACTGAATATGTTGAATAAAATATTAAAGCAACTTCTTAAATATACCCAAATACCTATGATCTGAGAAGAAAGTAAGAAATAATTATTGAAACAACTGAGTGTTGGATTTTCAGTCTGCATCTTTATTAATTTCATCCTGAATGTTAACATGAAGTATTCTGGATTAGAGACAGATTATTTATTACCTCACAGTAAATAATGTGTTGCTCCTACTCCTTTGCTCCAGGTCTTACCTTTGAGATGACCAGATGACAGCCAGATCAATTATCCTATGTAAGTAGCCAGATACTCCCTGGGCAAGGTATGCAAGGGATGGGAGAAGTGGTTAGGGTGGGGGGAAGGGTAAGCTGGGACAAAGTGAGAGAGTGGCGTGGACATATATACACTACCAAACGTAAAATGGATAGCTAGTGGGAAGCAGCCGAATAGCACAGGGAGATGAATTTGGTGATTTGTGACCACCAAGAGGGGTGGGATAGGGAGGTGGGGAGGGAGACGCAAGAGGGAGGGGATATGTGGATATAAGTATATGTATAGCTGATTCTCTTTGTTATAAAGCAGAAACTAACACACCATTGTGAAGCAATTATACTCCAATAAAGATGTTAAAAAAAAAAAAAAAAGAGGAAGAAGGCAGCTGTTGTCTTCCCCTCCAAAGAGGATGCTCTAGGAAATGTAATGGGCTTGAATTCTAACCAACCCTGTAGTATGTAAATAAAATCTCTCCAGGAGCCCATGATCTAGAGATGTTTCCAAGTTTGGGCTTTATTCTTCTGTCATGGAAATACCTAGGAAGACAATGCTCTAGTCTTTCCAGTGCCCTGGGGCTTAAAAGGAACTTCCAGCTATAATCTATGGTCCTCTCAGGGAGATAATAGAAGTTTTATTATCCTTTTTGATCAGAGCAATTAACTAGACAAATGGTTACAAAGCTAATTCTCATAGTGTGTGAAGAGTCACATAGGCTGGGGCTTTTTATGACAATACTGAGATATCGAGGAAGATTTTTATTTCTCCACACTAGGGGTGAGAGAGTGGCAAACAAGCCACTGAAGTTCATTTGTGCTGGTGAACCTGAACTTTTGTATTCATATACATGGGCTTGGGAAACCAGGGATAATGTCTAATATCTGCTCAAGGTGAAGAGGTAAAAAGGATACCTCCAAAAAACCTGAAACCCCAAATGACTACACCTTCAGTAGAAGGGTGAAATAGAAATAAACTACCTTCCACCAATCACCTGTGCCCCAAGGACTACAGGAAAATGGCCTATATTAAAATTTGGTAATAACTGGAATGGGGAGTTTATGTGTAGGAATCTCTTGTCAAAAAATAATTGTCACAGGGCTTCCCTGGTGGCGCAGTGGGTGAGAGTCCGCCTGCCGATGCAGGGGATGCGGGTTCGTGCCCCGGTCCGGGAAGATCCCACATGCCACGGAGCGGCTGGGCCCGTGAGCCATGGCCGTTGGGCCTGCGCGTCCGGAGCCTGTGCTCCACAGCAGGAGAGGCCACAGCAGTGAGAGGCCCATGTACCGCAAAAAAAAAAAAAAAAAAAAAAAAAAAAAATTGTCACAATCAGAACTTTAATGTTAGTTTGTATGTACTACCTTGAAATTCCAATAAATTTCAAGAAGATAATACTAGTGGTATCTCAAAGTATTTGAAAGGAGCATGATCCTTACCTTGACCCAAACCTAATCCTACAATCTAAATTGGATGGTAGAATCCATTTTCATTCTTAGACACAAATAATTCCTATAGGAAAAATTACCAGAATAATTAGCAGCCCATGGTTTTTGAAAAATCAAAATACTATAAAAGTTAAGAAGATAACTATCAAGTTATCATATACAATGTGATGAAAGAAATTTTTACATATTAAGATATGAGGGAAGTTATTCTGGCTTACACATGTTTTGACTTGAATTTTACACTAGCTAAAACAGCCTGCTTGTGGCCTATCAAACATACACTGTACATCTGCTGTAATTATTAAAGAAAAGGGTACAATGACTAAAAATAATGTCCATATTAAAAATAAAGATTAAATGTCTCCCTTCCTGGGATGCCAATGCTAGTACTCCTTCGATGATAAGACTCCCTTCCGAGGTGCCACGGCCACAGACTCACTGTGTATGTACTGATCTGCTTCTTTTGAAACTTTGAAGGAATGTATTCCTGACTTGTTTGATGTTCTCTGTTCTGACAAGATATAAAACCGTGCTGAAAACCATGCTTCTCTGGAGCAGTTGATCAGTTATCTGAGAGACTGCCCTCTAGGCTATAGTCCTCAGTCTGGCGCAAATAAAACTCTTTTCTATTCCTATTACAGATTGTTTATTGATTATTTCCATGGACAAATGTAAAGAAGAATCAAATCCACAAAGGTCTCAGATAACTAAATAATCACACACAGAACATAAAACAATTATGTTAAATGTTTCTAGAGATAATAGAAAACCTTAAACAATAAGCAGATTTGGAAAATAATTTAAGAAAAGTTTTAAAAATGAAAAAAATATAAAACTTTAAACTAGAAAAAATTTAACTGAAAAGAAAATGAATGAACTGGAAGACGGATCTGTAGAATTTATTCAGGATGCCTCACACAGAAAAAAAGAAATGGGAAGTATTAGAAATAACTTAAAACAAATGATGAATAGAGAAAAACGGTCTAATATAATATCTAATCAGTGTTCTAGAAGAATAGTAAAGCAGAGTTAATACTTAAATAACTGAGACCTTGTCTGTACTGATGTACAACAGCAACCAAAATTCAAAAACCCCATTAATTCTTAAGCAAGATTTAAAAAATGAATGAATTAAAGACAGAAAGAAAACAAATCCACACTGAATCCCATTAGAGTAAAACTGCAGCAAACCAAGGCAAAATAATTTTAAAAGCAGTAAAAAAGAAGGAACAAAAATTAACTCCTTAACTGGTAACAACAGAAACCAGAAAAGAGTGGAATTATATCTCACTATGCCTATTAATAACTATTAGTATAAAAAAGTATACATTTTAAAACAGATAAATTAAAGCCATACTCAGATAAATAAAAACTCAAAGAGTTTACCACTAAAGGAATATTTTTGGACTCCAGGCAGAAGGGATGTGAAACCAAATGAAAATGCCTGATATACAGGAAGGAATAAAAGACAATGAAAGTGATAAATGTGGGACAAATCCAAACAAACAATGACTGTAAACAATGACGACAAAGAAGATTGAAATATACAACAATAACTGAATATAAAGTTAAAGTTGGGGGACCTTCAAGATGGCAGAGGAGTAAGACATGGAGATCACCTTCCTCCCCACAAATACATCAAAAGTATACCTACATGTGGAACAACTCCTGCAGAACACCTACTGAACAAGGGCAGAAGACCTCAGACTTCAAAAAGGCAAGAAACTCCCCAAATACATGGGTAGGGCAAAAGAAAAAAGAAAAAACAGAGACAAAAGAATAGGGGCGGCACCTGCAACTCTGGGAGGGAGCTGGGAAGGAGGAAAGGTTTCCACACACTGGGAAGCCCCTTCGTGGGCAGAGACTGCGGGTGGCAGAGGGGGGAAGCTTTGGAGGCATGGAGGAGAGCTCAGCAACAGGGGTGTGGAGGGCAAAGCAGACTAATTTGCACACTGAGAATTGGTGCTGACCAGCACTCACCAGCCCGAGAGGCTTGTCTGCTCACCTGCCAGGGTGGGTGGGGGCTGGGGGCTGAGGCTCGGGCTTCCAAAGTCAGATCCCAGGGAGAGTACTGGGGTTGGCTGTGTGAACACAGCCTGAAGAGGGCTAGTGTGGCACAGCTAGCCAGGAGGCATTCTGGGAAAAAGCCTGGAACTGCCTAAGAGGCAAGAGAGCATTGCTTCGGGGTGCGCGAGGAGAGGGGATTCAGAGCACCACCTAAATGAGCTCCAGAGATGGGCACCAGTCAGCACGGGCACCAGAGATGGGCATGAAATGTTAAGGCTGCTGCTGTAGCCACCAAGAAGCCTGTGTGCAAACACAGGTCACTATCCACACCTCCCCTCATGGGAGTCTGTGCAGCCCGCCACTGCCAGGGTCCCGTGATCCATGGACAACTTCCACAGGAGAACGCATGGCATGCCTCAGGCTGGTGCAATGTCATGTCAGCCTCTGCTGCCACAGGCTCGCCCCGCATCCGCACCCCTCCCTCCCCCTGGCCTGAGTGAGCCAGAGCCCCCTAGTCAGCTGCTCCTTATCCTGTCTGGGAGGGGAAAAGACGCCCTCAAGGCAACCTACACGCAGAGGTGGGGCCAAATCCAAAGCTGAACCCCAGGAGCTGTGCAAACAAAGAAAAGGAAGGGAAATTTCTCCCAGCAGCCTCAGAAGCATTGGATTAAATCTCCACAATCAACTTAATGTACCCTGTGTCTGTGGAATACTTGAATAAACAACAAATCACCCCAAAATTGAGGCAGTGGACTTTGGGAGCAACTGTAGACTTAGGATTTGCTTTCTGCATCTAATTTGTTTCTGGTTTTATGTTTATCTTAGTTTAGTATCTAGAGCTTATTATCATTGGTAGATTTGTTTATTGATTTGGTTACTCTCTTCCTTTTTTTTATACACATATATAATTTTTTCCTTTTTCTCTTACTGTGAGGGTGTATGTGTATGCTCCCTTCTGTGATTTTGTCTGTATTGCTTTGCTTTTACCAATTGTCCTATGGTTCTGTCAGTTATTTATTTTTTTTCTTAGTATAGACTTTAGTGTTTGTTATCATTGGTGGATTTCTTTTTCTGTTTGGCTGCTCTCTCTTCTTTCTTTCTTTTTTAAATTACTTCTTTATTTTTAATAATATATTTTTAATTTTAATAACTTTATTTATTTTATTTTATATTTTCTTTCTTTCTTTCTTTTATTTTTCCCACTTTTCTTCTGAGCCATGTGGCTGAGAGGGTCTTGGTGCTCTGGCTGGGTGTCAGGCCAGAGCCTCTGAGTTGGGTGACCCAAGTGAAGGACACTGGTCCACAAGAGACCTCCCAGCTCAACATGGCGAAAGCTGTCCCAGAGATCTCCATCTCAACGCTAAGACCCAGCTCCACTCAACGACCAGCAAGCTACAGTGCTGGACGCCGTATGCCAAACAACTACCAAGACAGGAACACAACCCCACCCATTAGCACAGAGGTTGGCTAAAATCATAATAAGTTCACAGATACCCCAAAACACACGAACAGATGCGGCACTGTCCACCAGAAACACAAGATCCAGGCCCAACCACTAGAACACAGGCACCAGTCCCCTCCACCAAGACCTACACAACACACTGAACCAACCTTACCCACTGGAGGCAGACACCAAAAACAACGGGAACTACGAACCTGCAGCCTGCGAAAAAGAGACGCCAAACACAGTAAGTTAAGCAAAATGAGAAGACAGAGAAACACACAGCAGATGAAGGAGCAAGGCAAGAACCCACCAGACCAAACAAATGAAGAGGAAATAGGCAGTCTACCTGAAAAAGAATTCAGAGTAATGATAGTAAAGATGATCCAAAATCTGGGAAACAGAATGGAGAATATACAAGAAACGTTTCACGAGGACCTAGAAGAAATAAAGAGCAAACAAACAATGATGAACAACACAATAAATGAAATTAAAAATTCCCTAGAAGGACTCAATAGAGGAATAAATGAGGCAGAAGAACAGACAAGTGACCTGGATGATAAAATAGTGGAAATAACTACCACAGAACAGAATAAAGAGAAAAGAATGAAAACAATGGAGGACAGTCACAGAGACCTCTGGGGCAACATTAACCGCACCAACATTCCAAATATAGGGGTCCCAGAAGAAGTAGAGAAAAAGAAAGGGACTGAGAAAATATTTGAAGAGATTATAGTTGAAAACTACCCTAATATGGAAAGGACAGAATCAAGTCCAGGAAGCACAGAGAGTCCCATACAGGATAAATCCAAGGAGAACCATGCCAAGACACATACTAATCAAACTATCAAAAGTTAAATAAAAAGAAAATATATTAAAAGCAGCAAGGGAAAAGCAACAAATAACATACGAGGGAATCCCCATAAGGTTAACAGCTGATCTTTCAGCAGAAACTCTGCAAGCCAGAAGGGAGTGGCAAGGCATATTTAAAATGATGAAAGGGAAAAACCTACAACCAAGATTGCTGTACCCAGCGAGGATCTCATTCAGATTCGATGGAGAAATGAAAACCTTTACAGACCAGTGAAAGCCAAGAGAATTCAGCACCACCAAACCAGCTTTACAACAAATGATAAAGGAACTTCTCTAGGCAGGAAACACAAGACAAGGAAAAGACCTACAATAACAAACCCAAAACAATTAGGAACATGGTAATAGGAACATACATATCAATAACTAATGTGAATGGATTAAATGCTGCAACCAAAAGATAGACTGGCTGAATTGATACATAAACACCTATATATATGCTGTCTACAAGAGACTCACTTCAGACCTAGGGACATATACAGACTGAAAGTGCAGGGATGGAAAAAGATATTCCATGCAAATGGAAATCAAAAGAAAGCTGGAGTAGCAGTTCTCACATCAACAAAACAGACTTTAAAATAAAGACTATTACAAGATACAAAGGACATTACATAATAATCAAGGGATCAATCAAAGAAGAAGAAATAAAAATTGTAACTATTTATGCACCCAATAGAGGAGCACCTCAATACATAAGGCAAATGCTAACAGCCATAAAAGGGAAAATGGACAGGAACACACCATAGTAGGGGACTTTAACTCCCCACTTTCCCCAATGGACAGATCATCCAAAATGAAAATAAATAAGGAAACACAAGCTTTAAATGACACATTAAACAAGATGGCCTTAATTGACATTTACAGGACATTTTATCCAAAAACAACTGAGTACCCTTTCTTCTCAAGTGCTCATGTAACATTCTCCAGGACAGATCATATCATGGGTCACAAATCAAGCCTTGGTAAATTTAAGAAAATTGAAATGGTATCAAATATCATTTCTGACCAGAATGCTGTGAGACTAGATATCAAATACAGGAAAAATGTGTAAAAAATACAACACATGGAGGCTAAACAATGCACTACTTAATAACCAAGAGATCACTGAAGAAATCAAAGAGGAAATCAAAAAATACCTAGAAACAAATGACAATGAGAACACAATGACCTGAAACATATGGGATGGATTAAAAGCAGTTCTAAGAGGGAAGTTTATAGCAATACAATCCTACCTCAAGAAACAAGAGACACCTCAAATAAACAACCTAACCTTACACCTGAAGTAACTAGAGAAAGAAAAACAAAAAAAAACCAAAGTTAGCAGAAGGAAAGAAATCATAAAGATCAGGTCAGAAATAAATGAAAAAGAAATGAAGGAAACATACCAAAGATCAATAAAACTAAAAGCTGGTTCTTTGAGAGTATAAACAAAATTGAAAAACAATTAGCCAGACTCATCAAGAAAAAAAGGGAGAAGACTCAAATCAATAGAATTAGAAATGAAAAAGGAGAAGTAACAACTGACACTGCAGAAATACAAAGGATCATGAGAGATTACTACAAGCAACTATAAGCCAATAAACTGGACAACCTGGAAGAAATGGACAAATTCTTAGAAAAGCACACGTTTCTGAGACTGAACCAGGAAGAAACAGAAAATATGAACAGACCAATCACAAGCACTGAAATTGAAACTGTCATTACAAATCTTCCAACAAACAAAAGCCCAGGACCAGATGGCTTCACAGGCAAATTCTAGCAAACATTTAGAGAACAGCTAACACCTAACCTTCTCAAACTCTTCCAAGATACAGCAGATGGAGGAACACTCCCAAACTCATTCTATGAGGTCACCATTACCCTGATACCAAACCCAGACAAAGATGTCACAAAAAAAGAAAACTACAGGCCAATATCACTGGTGAATGTAGATGCAAAAATCCTCAACAAAATACAAGCAAACAGAATCCAGCAGCACCTTAAAAGGATCATACACCATGATCAAGTGGAGTTTATCCCAGGAATGCAATGATTCTTTAGTATACACAAATCAATCAATGTAATACACCATATTAACAAATTGAAGAATAAAAACCATATAATCATCTCAATAGAAGCAGAAAAAGCTTTCGACAAAATTCAACACCCATTTATGATAAAAACTCTCCAGATATACACATAGAGGGAACTTACCTCAACATAATAAAGGCCATATATGACAAACCCACAGCACACATCGTTCTCAATGGTGAAAAACTGAAACCACTTCCACTAAGATCAGGAAAGGATAAAGTTACCCACTCTCACCATTATTACTCAACATAGTTTTGGAAGTTTTAGCCACAGCAATCAGAGAAGAAAAAGAAATAAAAGGAATCCAAATCAGAAAAGAAGAAGTAAAACTCTCACTGTTTGCAGATGACATGATACTATATATAGAGAATCCTATAGATGCTACTGGAAAACTAGTAAAGCTAATCAATGAATTTGGTTAAGTAGCAGGATACAAAGTTAATGCACAGAAATCTCTTGCATTCCTATACACTAATGCTGAAAAATATGAAGGAGAATTAAGGAAACACTCCCATTTACCACTGCAACAAAAAGAATGAAATACCTAGGAATAAACATACCTAAGGAGACATAAGACCAGTATGCGGAAAGTGTAAGACACTGATGAAAGAAATTAAAGATGATACGAACAGATGGAGAGAAATACCATGTTCTTGGATTGGAAGAATCAACATTGTGAAAATGACTAGACTCCCCAAAGCAATCTACAGATTCACTGCAATCCCTATCAAACTACCAATGGCATTTTTCACAGAACTAGAACAAAAAATTTCACAATATGTATGGAAACACAAGAGACCCTGAAGAGCCAAAGCAATCTTGAGAAAGAAAAACGGAGCTGGAGGAATCAGACTCCCTGACTTCAGACTATACTACAAAGCTACAGTAATCAAGACAGCATGGTACTGGCACAAAAACAGAAATATAGATCAATGGAACAGGATAGAAAGTCCAGAGATAAACCCACACACATACGGTCACCTTATTTTTGTTAAGGGAGGCAAGAATATACAATGGAGAAAAGACAGCCTCTTCAATAAGTGCTGCTGGGAAAACGGGACAGCTACATGTAAAAGAATGAAATTAGAACACTCCGTAACACCATACACAAAAATAAATTCAAAGTGGATTAAAGACCCACATGTAAAGCCAGACACTATAAAACTCTTAGAGCAAAAGATAAGCAGAACACTCTATGACATAAATCACAGCAAGGTCCTTTTTGACCCATCTCCTAGTGAAATGGAAATAAAAACAAAAATAAATAAATGGGACCAAATGAAACTTAAAAGCATTTGCACGGCAAAGGAAAACATAAACAAGACGAAAAGACAACCATTAGAATGGGAGAAAACATCTGCAAACAACGCAACTGACAAAAGATTAACCTCCAAAATATACAAGCGGCTCATGCAGCTCAGTATGAAAAAAACAAACAACCCAATCCAAAAATGGGCAGCATACATAATAGACATTTCTCCAAAGAAGATATACAGATTGCCAACAAACACATGAAAGGATGCTCAACATCACTAATCATTAGAGAAATGCAAATCAAAACTACAATGAGGTATCACTTCACACCAGTCAGAATGGCCATCAACAAAAAATCTAGAAACAACAAATGCTGGATAGGGTGTGTAGAAAATGAAACCCTCTTGCACTGTTGGTGGGAATGTAAATTGTTACAGCCACTATGGAGAACAGTATGGAGGTTCCTTAAAAAACTAAAACGAGAACTACTATATGACCCAGCAATTGCACTACTGGGCATATACCCTGAGAAAACCATAATTCAAAAACAGTCATGTACCACAATGTTCATTGCAGCTTTATTTACAATAGCCAGGACATGGAAGCAACCTAAGTGTCCATCGACAGATGAATGGATAAAAAACGTGTGGCACATATATACAATGGAATATTACTCAGCCAAAAAAAGAAACGAAATTGAGTTATTTGTAGTGAGGTGGATGGACAGATTGAAGTAAGTCAGAAAGAGAAAAACAAATCCCATATTCTAACACATATATATGGAATCCAAAAAAAAAAGGTTCTGAAGAATGCTGGGGCAGGACAGGAATAAAGATACATGTAGAGAATGGACTTGTGGACACGGGGAGGGGGAAGGGTAAGCAGGGACGAAGTGAGAGAGTGGCATGGACATATATACACTACCAAATGTAAAACAGATAGCTCGTGGGAAGCAGCCACATAGCACAGGGAGGTCAGCTCAGTGTTTTGTGTCCACCTAGAGGGGTGGGATAAGGCAGGTGGGAGGGAGATTCAAGAGGGAAGAGATATGGGGATATCTGTATATGTATAGCTGATTCACTTTGTTATACAGCAGAAACTAACATACCATCTTAAAGCAATTATACTCCAATAAAGATGTTGAAAAATTAAAAAAAAAATAAAAATATCATTAAAAAATTGTTTAAGTTGGGTATAACGTCTTAAGCTTGAATTATCTGCCAGGTAGGCAAATATATTGTTTAACTTGGGTTATCTATGTATGTACAATATAATATCTAGGATACCACTAAAAAGTAGAAAAGATATATAATCTGTAAACTAAGAGAGCAATATATTAGAGAAAATAGTCCAAAAGAAGACAAGAAAGAAGTAAAAAAAAAGTAGAAAAAATACAAAACATAACATATAATAATATAGTAAACCAGATTAATGTAAATAGACTAAATGTTCCAACTAAAGATCAAACAACATCCAGCTGTAGGCTCTTTATAAGATACACCCATAAAAATTGATTTAAATGTTGAAAGTATGAAATAGGATATATCTAACAAATAGTAACTAAACAAAAGCTGATACAGATTTATTAATACCAGAAAAATAGGAGCAACATTATAAGAGTTAAAGAGAATTACTATGATAGTGGTTCAATATATCAAGAAGAGGTAGCATTCTGAACTTGTATAATTCAAAAATTGATAGAGAAAAATATTATATATTATGATTTGTGAAAGAAACATTTAAAAAACTTGATCTAAAGAATATAATTTGAGAATAGCAGTCAACAGAGTAGAATACACATTCTTTTCAAACATAATATGAAACTAATCAATTTTAATGATATTTAAATTTTTAGTTCAAAAACATAAGAAAGTACTAATCTTATTAATTGTTTATCCTGGCACTCTAGATTTAAATTTCATTTAATTTTATTTCAATGCATTCTTTTGAAATTAAGGTATTCTGAGTTTACAAGTGTAATTTAACAGATATACAAATCTACTTATGAACCTGAAGAAAGAAATAATAAAACTAGTTACTGGGTCAACCAGTTCAATTCTTGCTCAGAAAAAAATCTGTCACCTATTTTTTGCTCAACAAATTCTATCAGCCTAAAAGAGACAGTTTTACATGTACCTTTTATCATATGGGAATTAATGGAAGTTCTCAAGCTATATAAAGGAGATGTAAATTGGTTAGAATGTCAGTAATTCTCATCAGTTGTTACCACCATCAACCAGATATTAAAAACTGCTTGGTGAGCTGGTATATAATAAAAATTTTAAAGCATGAACTGACCTTTTGAATGTATACGTGCAGAATATTAAATGACATTAGATTTTTCATGTGTTATACTTTTCAGCATTTTGCTTTTTAAATTATTGTTTTACAAAGTACTAAGTTTTCCAGTGGAAATCCCAAGAAAAATGTCACAAAATACGAGATGTTACTAAATTATGCATCTAAACTATTTAAAAGATGATATAATAACATATGAATTAATAGTTAATACAAAATAATGTTAAAAGTTATAATTACACATTTGTATATATATTTCCCTGAAAAAGATATAATCACTAATACAGTCACTAAAAATTTTGACAATTTAACCTTCAAGCATGAAATGTTAAATTAATAAAATATCTTGAATGCGGCAACGTCATCAATACTACTAGGGCTTGTTATACTCAACTTTAAAAATCTACAAATCTTTAAAGAAATAAAGATACAAAAGACTTAATCCATAAAGAGTTTATGTTTGACAAATAGTGTTCCATCTATTTTTTTATTAGATCCATACAGTCATCCTTTGAAGACTGGTTTTACTTTTGAAATATCTTTGACTCTTCTCTTACTTTATATTCACATTGTCACCATATTCAATAAGGTTCCCACGATTTTGCTCTTAGAACATTGTAACTTCCTCTAAATTGGTTTTCAGGCCTCTAGTATCCACTGCTTACACCATCATCAGTTTTGCCTTTATAAAACACAGATCTTTACATATCACCTTCCCACCTTCTTATTAGCATTGCATCCTCACTGCCTACAGGATAAATTATAATCACTCCTCATGACATTAAACCCTTCCAACCTGGTCCTACTAAATTCTTTTGCTCTTATGTCTAGCCATTCTATTCAAAGCATTCTTTACTCCAGTCAGGTTAGAATAACAAACATGGCAGACTTTTCTCTCTCTCTGAAATACCATACACTCTTTTTTAACTAGAGAATTTCTTGCTCATCATGTAACCTCTTTTTTTAATCTAAAGCAGTTTTTAAAATATTTTATTTATTTATTTATTTATATTTTTGGCTGAGTTGGGTCTCCGTTGTGGCATGTGGGACCTTCATCACAGCATGTGGCATCTTTTTGTTGTGGCGCGCAGGCTCTTCCTTGTGGCATGTGGGCGTCTCTCTAGTTGTGGCATGCAGATTTTCTCTCTCTAGTTGTGGCACGCGAGCTCCCAGAGTACGTGGGCTCTGTAGTGTGTGGCATGCGAGCTCTCTAGTTGAGGTGCACGGATTTAGCTTCCCTGCCGCATGTGGGATCTTAGTTCCCCGACCAGGGATCGAACCTGCATCCCCTGCATTGGAAGGTGGAGTTTTTACCACCAGCCCACCAGGGAAGTCCCTCTAAAGAATTTCTTACTCATAATGTAACCTCCTCTGACTTCCTCTTAGCAGAATTTAACACTCCCTCATTTTGGTTCCCAAAGACCACTGTAATACCTATATTTTTGTGTATCGTTATCATCTCTTAATAAATCACAGCATCTAGCACAGTGCCAAGCATATAGCAGACACATCAATAGATATTTGATGAATGAAATAAATGAACAAATGAATGCAGAGAAAAGATTATTACTCCTTTTTTACAAAAGAAAAACTTTTTAAAAAGTTCAGAAGTGATAAAAATAATTATGGAAAAATTCTAAAACAGAAATGTGGCATTAGTTTGTTTTATTTGAAATATTTATATGCATAAATTTTAAAGCTACCCCAAAATAAGAGAATTCTTATTCCTAAGCACAATATCTTAACTTGCTTAGTTTAAAATATAACTTTTATGGTTATGTGATTTATAAGTTTGTACTATAGAAACATGAAGAGGGAAATGAGTAACAGCTGAGAGGCTTCTGAAAGATGCTGGCACTTTGCCCATTACTGGTTTAGCATAGCTAGGAGATTCCGGAAGAAAGAAATTGCATTTGGAAAGTCCTTTCCAAATTGCATTTGGAAAGACGGAATCACTGAGAGCTACCTTACCATGGAAGAGGCTTAGAAGTCAGGTTGGATATGGAGCCATGTTGTGAAAAATGATTTTCTTTAGGAAAATTAATGTGATGATGATCTGAAATATGACTTGGAGGAAGTATATATTATAAGGAGAGTCAAATTTGGTGTTTTCTGCAATAATCCATATGAGAAAGAAGTCTACATTATGGCAATAGCTTCAGGAAGGAAATGGGAGAGATAAAGAACAAAACATTACAACAGGATGAAGTGCAAGATATTTGATAGATTAATTTGACTACTATGAATATAATGATAACCTTTTAATGAATCTATATCTATCTTACAAATAAAAGTTAAAATGAAGTTTAAAAAGTTATGTTTGTTTCTGGTCAAAATGGCAAACTACCTCCCACTTCTGAATCCTGTCTTTGACAAAACAAGAGGATACTGAACCCAGAAGATGGCACAAGAAGAATGGGAAACATCTGGGAGACAGAAAGGTTTGGGTACTTGTAAGTGGAGAATATGGTAACCTACAGCTGAGGGCTGGATGCCATGGCTGGAGCCAGGCTAGGAGAGTTCCTGGTTGCAAACTTATCTTTTCATATTGCCCTGGATGGAACACTGCCCACTATGTCAACATTTTAGGACTGAAAAATAGCTGTATCAAGCACCTGCCATAGACAGCAGAGTACTTGATATTTCATAGCATGCAGCCCAGCTAATGTGGGGATCAAACTGAAACAGGTATAGCTGGGAAGGCTGGCTTTTGGAATTGCAAGGTCTCAGAGTATCAAACGAATAGATGCAAAACAAAACATAACAAAATCCACACCTGTATTTATTATGGTGAAATTTAGGAAGATCAGAGACAAAATATTCTACAGGAAAAAACCAAATGAGTTACAGAGAAATAAGAATCAGATTAACAGCAACTTTCCTCAATAAATTTGTGTAAACTGGGTTATTAATTTAAAGATATGCAAAGGTTAGTTTAAGAAAAAAGAAGGTAAAGAATAACAACTTCAATATGAATTGACATGAAGAATGGAAATCAGGCCATGATTTCATAGAAAGGGATCTGTACAATTTGATTACTTATATGACCAGCATAAGGGGAGAGCACGGGTTTGGGATGCCAAGGGATGTAGTATTTCTTTTTATTCTCTAATTTTTCCTCAAGCTACCTATATAAAGCTTTATCAATCTGATGGTCTAAATAAAGTGGCAATTCCAGTTACTTGAGATCATTGTTTATTCAGACTCCTGACAATCACCAATTGTTGACACTAAGTCAGAATAACTCGAAATTACAACACTATAAGGTTTGAGGATTTTGAATTTTTAGAGAGTTTTAACCTTTTTCATAGGTTCTTAAATAAGCCTAATTTGACTTCCCTTACTGAAGAAGGCTATGTGATATATAAGCATTTTTATAGTATTACTAAACATATGAATTGTAAAATTATATTTTTTTAATCCCAGAAAGTAAGTCCTTATTCAATTAGAATAGTAATCATAATACTGTAATGGTTTTGCCTAGTGAGCAAGCAACCATCTATAATCTATAACTACTTTACAATATAGAAACAAGTCAACTCCAGTTGATGAATTGCTTTTCCTTAGCACTTGGATTCCTTTGAAAAATTTCACCTTTAACAGCAGTCACTGACTTTACAGAAAGAGGCGAGAGAAGACAAGGAGTGAGCAAAATATGTATCAGACATAGAGGACATCATAGTACATTACCAGGATAAGACAAATTACATGGTAACACTGCTTCTTGGGCTGATCTTCTATTACTTTTATTTCCTCCATCTTTTTCCAGGATACTGTATACATTAAGGGCAGATCCATGCAAAAATTTACCAACATATTTACCAACATGGACAATTTGGGGATAAAACTGGAAAAAAAGGATAGGGAGAAAAAAGGGAAAACAAAGGAAGAATATTCCACTACTAACCTGGTTTAATTTCTTCCAGAGATTGAGGACAGGAGAAAGTTCATTAGACCAGATTTCTCTATCAAATTTGCTACCAGCTGTTACTGATCTGCCCAAGATCCTCAACTGTGAAATAACCTGAATGAAGAAAATAATAAGTAGCAATAAATGAACATAACTTCGTTCAGAGGGAAAACATAGATACAAAAATAGCCATATTTACTTATAAAGACTGAATATATATATTATAAACAAGTTTTAATCCCATTTTCCCTGTTCAACTGGATTAATATTTTATTGATTTATTTCAGCAGTTAAAAGGCAAAAGAACTTAAATGGTGAGAGAAACCACTATAAAAGTTACATATTATAATGGCTCTTCATTTGAAAAGCTACTTCTTTAGCCAGAAAGCTCTAATTATCCATTATTAATAACCTCTCTATTTGCTCATTTCTGAAATCAAAAATATTTTTCAGTTTGAATAATTTAAATTGCATAATTTCAAAATGCTGATAAATTAAAGATAGGTTTTTTGAAAAGATGAAATGAGTGGAAAGATAGTAAATAGCATAGCAAACTATAAAATAGTAAAACAATTTAAAGTAATTATTGGCTGGTAAAAATTACAATAAATCTAAGTTTTAAGGTTCTATATCAATTTTAAGTTATTTCAATGTTTTTTCTAGACATGAGACTCAAATGAAGGAGGTATAGATCAATTAATTAAAATAAGGCAAAGTAAATTCTTCTTTCCTATTTAGGGCTTTAATTTTTGTAACATTTTTATCAGCTTCTCTATCATCATTCTCATCAAAATTAATTCACTCACGTTTTTTTTTCTAAAATAGTGTTTAATGGCTTCAATTTCAATAATACCAATCAGTCTTCTTAATCATTTGCTAAGAATGATCCAGAATATTACTGAGTATTCTATATATGGTATTATAGATATTGGGGGAGATGTATAAAAATCAGTGAGGTATGTACTGATGGTTCTTCATAAATATTTCAACTAAATATTAAAATTGTGCTATATCATTGCTTACCTGACATAAACAAAATAAATCCCCAAATCAAGACAATATGTTTTCCTAAGCTAGTATTTTAACCATCAACATTTTCAGTGTGTCAACTACTTTTTTTGTTTTACTTTTTGAGAGATGTAAATTGTTTTTCCTTTTTAAGAGATAGGGCTGTATTTAATATTTTGGGGGTTCTTACCATTATTAAAGTTCAAATAAAATAAGGGCCATAAATATTTCAAAATAAATGCACTACATAATTGTTAAACATACAGAATCCTGCTGTTAAACTCAAGTTACTTCTAGAGCTTTTGATTGATTCTCTAATCTAGAAAAAATTGTGGTGATTCAGTGTTTCATTTTCTTTGTTTTTCTGATAAATTATTTTCATTTGCTCTAGCTGAACCCTACAACAGCACCTAATTTATCAGCTGTGCTAGACCACAAAACATCACTAGTTGGTAGCCAGGAGAAGTGCTATTTTGCTCTGGTAACATTGGCTATCTCTTATTTGTGTCTTAAATTTGTCAAAAATGACAGAGAACAAATAAGAATGCAAAGAGATACCTAAAGGAAAAAAGGTTCAAATTTTTTTACACATGATGTTAAAAACTATTTTAAAAAGAAAATGTTTAACAACCCAAAAAAGTTTGTTTTCTTCCCAGAAAAATAACATGTGAGGCTTGCTTTTCATAATAACACTATCATAATATATTATAAACTTTAATGAACAGAGAGTAATGAAAAGGGAGTTCAAATGCATAATAAAAATATTTTATAATGAGGATAGGGCTATAACTTGTAACAGCGGACCATCTTTTCTTTTTACAAAATCTGACATACTCATCTTTTTACAAAGCACAGATGATAAAATGTCTGTCCATTATACATGTTTTAAACCAATTAAAAATACTTTTTTTAATGACATTCCTTTAAAATGGTGTCAAAGGGGATGAAATTCCCCAACAAAAACAAAAATCACTTCTTCCATGTTCTAAGCATACTGAACAGCTTGCATTATGCCACTGCCATGCTTTGCAGCATCTCTGAGGTTGGAGGGGAGCTGCAGAATATGCTGTCACCCCTATTCCAACCGTTCACATTCCAAAGAACAATGAGAGACATTTCAGGAATACCTATGATTCCCCTGAACAATTGGTGTGATTTTATTGTAGCATACTACATCTTATATACAATTGTATTTTCCTTTTCTTTTGGAAGTTATAAAGCACACAGAAGAATTTCTGATCTAACAATAACAACTTTATGCTTCCCACATAGCACAGGGAGATCAGCTTGGTGTTTTGTGTTCACCTAAAGGGGTGGGATAGGGAGGGTGGGAGGGAGATGCAAGAAGGAGGAGATATGGGGACATATGTGTATGTATAGTTGATTCACATTGTTACACAGCAGAAACTATCACAACTCTGTAAAGCAATTATACTCCATAAAGATGTTAAAAAAAAAAACTATGAAATACAATGAAATATTTAGCACTAAAAAGAAATGAGCTATCAAGCCATGAACTGCACCTTAAATCCATATTGCCAAGTGAAAGAAACCAATCTGACAAGTTTACATACTTATGATTCCAACTCTATGACATTCTGGAAAAGGCAAAACTGAAAATAGTGAAATGATCAGTAGTTTTCAGGGGTTTTAGAGGTAGGAGGGATGTATAGGGGATTATCAGGGAGGTAAAAATATTCTGCTTGATGCTCTCATAATGGATACAAGTCACATTTTTTCTAAACTCATAGAGTATACAATATCAGAATCCTAATGTAAACTATGGACTTTAGTTAATAATAATGTATCAGTATTAACACTGACTCATCTGTTGTAACAATGTACCACACTAATGCAAGATGTTAATAAGAGGGGGAACCTGCTGGAGTGCTAGGGGATATATGGGAACTCTATGTATTTTCTGCTTATTTTTCTGTAAATCTAGGACTGCTCTAAAAATAAAGTCTATTAATTAAAAAGAAAAACTTGTATGATGAATGGTCTAGAAGGTTGATGCAACAAGAAAATTAATCTTCCCATTGGGGAAAAAAAAAACAACAACTAAACCAAAGTCCATCAGCAGTAGAATCAATAAATAAATTATGGTATAATCACCCTATGGAATACTATACACCAATGAAAATTAAAGCTTCATGCAAAATATGTATGAGTCTCAACATACAGCTGAAGGAAAGAAGCAAGATACACCGAAACAAAAACATACTGTATAACTCATTTACTATCATTCAAAAACAAGCAAAAATAACCCATGGTTATAAGTCAGGAAAGCTATTTCCTTTGGAGAGGAAAAAGTGAGTAGAAATTAAAAATGGGATGTGATGGAAAAGGGTAGAGATGGAGAGATACTGGAAACATTTTGGTTTTAGACTTGTGTGGTGATTACATGTGTGTCACTCTGATAATTCATCCAGCTGTATACTTAAAGTTATATAGTTTTCTCCATGTATTTATTTTGATTAAGATATTTATAGTAAAAAAAAAAGTAAATTACATGTTTGTCTCAAGGAATATGGCAGACTAAATATCTGGAGAAAATTTTATAACACAGTACATTTAAAAATTATGCATAAATAACAACATCATCAACAAAAAAAACCTTTTAAAATTTATGACTGAAGCGCCAGGGAAATTAAGGGAAAGCTTTAAATGCTGGAGCCAAAGAGGCAGAGCTGATCTAGAGACCTGAGTGAGTTCTGAAGCCAGTATTTGCCCTGGGGTATCTGCCTATCTGAAAGGGCCTACAGCTTGGTTTGTTTACTTTTTATTTTGAACTATTTTTAGATTTATATAAAACTGGCAAAAATAATACAGAGAATTCCCATTATATACTTTACTCCTAGTTAACATCTTACATAATCACAGCATAATTATCAAAACCAGGAAATTAATGCTAGTACAATACTATTAACTAAACTACCACAGACCTTATTCAAATTTTACCAATTTTTCCACAAATGTCCTCTTTCTGTTTCAGGAGAATACCATATTATATTTAGTTGTTATTTATCACAGTCTCATCCAAAACTGTGACAGTCTTTCTTTTTCTTTCATGACCTTGGCACTTTTGAAAAACACTGGTCAGTTACTTTGTAAAATGTCCCTCATTGAGTTCATAAGGTTCACATTTCCAAAGACAGAAAAGAGAAGCCCTGAACTCTACAAAAAACACCCAACAGGCTAATTAGAAAACAAACTGCCTGGCAGAGGGAAAGACTAGGGACACTTGCTGCTCGCTGTCTTGGCTTCTGGGTGATAATGTGATCTGTTTGAAATACTGTGATCATCAACATTCACCCTACACACTGCAATCCTGAAAATATCATATATCAAAACTTATGGAACTGCAGTGAATGAGATTCTTAGAGGAAAATTATAGCAGAAAACACTTATGATCAAAGAGAAGCAATGCTAAAAACAGAGCCAAACTTAACAAATAATAAGGTTGAGAATGTAGATGGAAGAAAATAAGAGCAAAAAAATTAATAAAATAGAAAACAGATACGAGATCAGATTTTTTAAAAAGTCAGTTTTTGTTAGTCTTAAAAGACTAATAAAATTATGAGACTTCTGACTAGATTAAATGATTATAGCTAGATGATAAAGAAAAGGCAAAAATTTATTTAAAATTCTAATATTACAAGGAATATAATTACAGAAAAGACTAAAAGAGAATATGAGATTATTTTGAATAGCTTTATACCATAAAAAGTAAATTTGGCCAATTGAGAAATTTCTAGGAATATATAAATTAATAAAACAGTCTCAAGAAGAAACAGAAAAACTAAACTGGGCTAGAGTTGTTTAAAAAAATTAAGTGAGGGCTTCCCTGGTGGCGCAGTGGTTGAGAGTCCGCCTGCCGATGCAGGGGACACGGGTTCGTGCCCCGGTCTGGGAAGATCCCACATGCCGTGGAGCGGCTGGGCCCGTGAGCCATGGCCGCTGAGACTGCGCGTCTGGAGCCTGTGTTCCGCAACGGGAGAGGCCACAACAGTGAGAGGCCCGCGTACCGCAAAATAAATAAATAAATAAAAAAATTAAGTGAGAAGTTAAAAACATTATCTCAAAGTAAATCTCAGACACCAGCAGTTAATATAAAAGTGCTCCTCACATTCCTTGAACAGAAATTCAAATCTAGTACTAACCATTTCAGAGACTAGAAAAGGAGGCAAAATTCCTCAAATCAAGCAATAGAGGCTAGTAAAAACATTATATGAAATATCAGGGGACATTCAAAGCTCAGACTTACTCCTGAACATAGATGCAAATAAATAAACAAATATCAAACAACCTTTCAAAAAAGACATACATGATGACTCTGAATGTATGGTTCAATAATAGAAAATACAGTTCATCACATAAGCAGATTAGAGAGAAAAATAATATAATTATTTCAATACTGGGTGAAAATATGGTCAAGGAAGTTCACCAATACATTCTTGACAAACTACCCTAAGGAAATTTAGCAAAGATATGTGAGATTGTTATAACAGCTTTTGATAAATTATGCCTCCCTGTAATCATACCTGTTTGCAAAGTAACATTCCACTCCTCTGATATCAAGAGAAATCTATTTCTCCACCCCTTGGAAGCTGGGTTGATCTTATGACTTGTTTGACTAATAGAATGTGGCAAAACGGATGTGCAATTTTCAAAGCCTAGACTTTAAGCGAACTTGCAGTTTCTGCTCTGGCCTTGGAATCCTGAAACACCATGCTAGTCTCTGGTAGTTGAAAGACCATGTAGTTGAAAACCAAGTCACCCCAGCCAATAGCCAGTGCCATCTGCAAACATGAGTAAGACCATCTTGAACCTGCCAGCCAACTCTCCAAATGAAGGCATCCCCATGCGGGAACCCAGCTGAAACCAACCCACAGAATCATAGGAAAATCATAAAACATTATTGTTTCAAGTTACTAAGTTTTGGGATGGTTTGCTATGCAACAAAGACTAACTGAAGCACTGGGAATAGTGGAAATCTTTAACCTGTGTTAGGGATTGCATGTTTGTGTACCCCGCACCACCCCTACCCCGCAAATCCTGTGTTGAAGCTCTAACCTCCCAGCATGGCTGTATTTGGAGATGGGACTTCTAAGGAAGTAATTAAGATTAAATGAGGTCATGGGGGTGGGGCCCTGATCTGATAGGATTTGTGTCCTTATAAGAAGAGACAAGGGAGATCTGTTTTCTTCTCCCCCTCTTTCTGCAAACACTCACAGAGAAAAAGCCATATGAGATCATAGTGAGAAGACAGTCATTTACAAGCCAGAAATATAGCCCTCACCACAACCCGACCATACTGGCACTTTGATCTCAGACTTCCAACCTTCAAGACTGTGAGAAAATGCATTAGTGTTATTAAGCCATCCAATCTGTGGTATTTTATTATGGGAACCCAAGCAGACCAATACAAACTTATAAATGGTATCTACAAAACATAGTAAATATTACAATCAATAATAAAGTGTTAGAAAATATTCCCTTCAAAATCAGAGCAAGATAAGACTATCACCACACTAACTCAACACTGCACACAAAGATCTAATTATCCCAACACACAATAAAAGGCAATTAAATGTATATGGATTGGAAAGGAAAAAAGCTAAATCACCTTTTTCTCATGTAACAATTTACAGAAAGAGAATTTATAATACTTTTCATATAACATATTATATTTATTCACTATACATTTTTCTATTTGTATTTGAAATATACAAATTCATTAAACAATATATATTTTTTTAACTTCAACTCAAGTATTATTTCCTTTTTCAATAGCTATTTGGGAGCTGGTAAAAGTTTACTTAGTCCATATTCTCTCTTCACCCACCCGCTAACATGTGCATGTTCCTTCTGGGTGCTTGGCCAGGTATAATATGTTTTACTGTGTTACCAAACATATCAAGATGTAAAAAGCTACATTAAATCTTCCCACATACTGTAAAAACGAAACAGTACACTAACCTGTTGAAGTGAGATACAGGAGAATATCCAGAGGTTTATCTTTCTAATGTTAATATATGCAAGATAAAGGGGGGAAAACCCTTTCTTGATGTCTCCTGTGTCTTCGATAAAAATATTTATGCCAGTCACATGCAAGGCCAAACTGTAATTTATGTTGGTGATTGGAGAGATAAGATTTCACTCAAGATCAAAAGTGAAAATGTGCAGGCACTGTACCATGTTAAGAATTCACATCATCATTTTTTTCTAGGCAGTATGATATTAAAAGCCTGAAAATAAATCTCAGGAGAACTCCTAGTTTGTACAATTTTAACAAGCATATTAAGAATGAATTTCTCATCAAATGATGTTTAAATTTTACTAAGACCAGTGAATATACCAGTTTTCAAATACTGAGGTATATATTATTTGGAGCGATAGGCTGAACACTTCATTATAAAATCATATATATTGATGTTTTATATATAACTCTGGGTAATACTAAATAACTCAAACCGGGAATTAATCATTAAATTATATGAAATGTTTGGATTCATCTCTGCCTTGAAGAGGTACTATCATGATGTTTTGTTGAATCATAATTTTTTGTATAATTAGTGGTTCTAATAATACCACTTCCTGAGAGTAAAATTATACTTTGTTATTTATTAGACACACACAGAATACACATTATATTATATATATACCCATACATACAGATACATAAGACCTCATGTCTCCTAACACTTTCATATATTTATTTTTAAAAATTTATTAAATAACACATTTAAAAACAGTTTGGCAGTTAATTAAAAATTAAACCTGTACCTGTCATATGATCCAGCCATTCACTCCTAAGTATTTGTCCAAGAAATATAAAAGCATGTGCTCATACAAAAACATAAAATGTTCAAATGTTCATAGTAACTTAATCTTTGTAGCCTCAAATTGGAAACAATATGGATGTCTTTCAATGAGTGAATGAATAAGCACATTGTACTACATCCATACAATGGACTACTAATCAGCAAAAAAACAAAAAAAAACCCAGGCTCCTGATAAGATCACACAGGTGAATCTTTATAAAAAAATGTTTTGGAGTATAGTTGCTTTACAATGTTGTGTTAGTTTCTGCTGTATAGCAAAGTGAATCAGCTATACGTATACAAATATACCCTCTTTTCTGGATTTGCTTCCCATTTAGGTCACCGCAGAGCATTGAGTAGAGTTCCCTGTGCTTTACAGAATGTTCTCATTGGTTATCTATTTTATACATAGTATCAATAGTGTATATATGTCAATCCCCATCTCCAAATTCATCCCACCCCGCTTCCCCCTTGGCTTCCGTACATTTGTTCTCTACTTCTGTGTCTCTATCTCTGCTTTGCAAATAAGACTATCTATACCACTTTTTTAGATTCTACATATATGTGTTAATATACAATATTTTTCTCTTTCTGA
The DNA here is from genome assembly GCF_059928025.1 of Delphinapterus leucas. Taxonomy (NCBI): domain Eukaryota; kingdom Metazoa; phylum Chordata; class Mammalia; order Artiodactyla; family Monodontidae; genus Delphinapterus; species Delphinapterus leucas. The sequence goes on along the minus strand of NC_143135.1, from coordinate 79,644,525 downwards.
TATAACAATAATGTTGAATGAGAAAGAAGCCAGACAGAAAAGCTCACTTAATTGTATAACCCTTTTACATAAAACTCTAGAAAATGCAAAATAATGTACACTGACAAAAAAGAAATCAGAGTTGCCTGGGATAGGGGAGGGGAGAGAGGAGGAAGGGACTATGAAGTGCTAGGGAAAACTTTTGGGGGTGATGGAGATGTTTACTATCTTGATGTGGTGATGTTCTCACAGGTGTATCATATGTCAAACCATACACTCTAAATATGTGCAGTTAGGACTTCCCTGGTGGTGCAGTGGTTAAGAATCCGCCTGCCAATTCAGGGGACACAGGTTCGATCCTTGGTCCGGGAAGATCCCACATGCCGTGGAGCAACTAAGCAACTAAGATCCCACTTGCTGCAGAGCAAGTGCACCACAACTACTGAGCCTGCACTCTAGAACCTGCGAGCCACAACTACTGAGCCTGTGCACCACAACTACTGACACCCGCACGCCTAGAGCCCATGCTCAACAAGAGAAGTCACTGCAATGAGAAGTCCGCACACTGCAATGAAGAGTAGCCCCCACTCGCCCCAACTAGAGGAAAGCCCACGCGCAGCAACGAAGACCCAACACAGCCAAAAATAAATAAATAAATTTATAACAATAAAAAAATAAAAATATGTGCAGTTTATTCAATTAACCACCATGATAATTATTAAAACAATGCTTTGTAGTTCACAGAAACACCAGGAAAGTGGAAAAGTGGGTGTTAGGGCCAGTAAAAACACTGGTTATTGTGGTCAGAATAAGTAAAGAAAAGCTGATTTTCCTGGTAAACATAGAGGCTGTGACTTTTCTCACTCTCATCACTGGCCTTGGCTCTGGATGCTACCCAGGAACTAGAACTTGCCTCGAGTGCCGCTGCCTCCCAAGAGAGGGAAGGAATCCACATCCTTGATTCACTAGATCTCTGTTCATAGGCTGGTGCTGGTGCCTGTCATGCCTGTGCTCTAACTGTGAAGGGGTTCAGAAAGTAAGTATCTGTTTTTTCCAACATCTACCATGGAGTGGCCTGCTACTTCCCTCCAGGAATTTTTTGGAGGTAAGTACAAAAGCTGTCTACATTTTTTGGGTGACAAGGTCAAGAAGATATATAAATATCCATCACATTTATTTTAATTCTGTAAAATTAATTTTACTGTGAACATTTTCAAAGATATATAAAAGTTGATTTTCTTAAGAACATTTTTAAAGATACACAAAGATACCCATCCAGATTCAACTATGGTCAAGATTTTCCTGAACTTGCTTCCATCATCTCTAATTTATTTTCTTTTATTTTGTTATTATTCCTTAAGTGTTTTAAAACAAATCCCAGATCATGTTATTTAATTCTTATGTACTTAGTACGTATCCCAAAAAGAAATGGACATAACTACAATACTATTATTTCACCTAACAACATTAATAAAAATTCATTGGTGTTATATAATACACAGTCCATATTTAAATTTCCCTGATTGGTCTCAAAATTTGTTTAAACTGGATTGTTTGAATCAGTATCCACAGAAAGGGTATGCAGTTGTTATTTTAAGTCTCTTTAATGTAGAGCAGTTTCTCTGCCCTTCCTCTTTGCATGCCATTAATCTGTTGAAAAAACTGAGTCCATTATCTTGTAGAGCGTCCCACATTCTGGATCGAGTGGTGTAGTTTAATTTGTTCCTTTACCCCCTCTGTTTCCTATTACTGGAAATGATTTCTAAAGGCTTGATTAGGTTCAGGTTCACTTTGCTGAAAGAATACTTTTGGAAAGTGTACTTCATATTGCCTCACATCAGGAGGCACACAGTGTCTGAACACTTTCTCTTTGTGATACAAAGATTGATTACTGGGTACAAGTGGTAACACGTGATCCCTCTCTTGCAAACTTCCCCATCAATCTTCCATCTAATGGTTTCCACCTTTGATAATAATTTTCTGGATCAATTATCAAGGTTTGTAAAATGGTGATTTTTCAAATTCTTCATTCCTTTTATATTTATTATCTAGAATTATTCAATAAAGAAAAGCTTTCTTTCATCAACTTTTCTTTCATTACCATGAAATATAATTCACAAAGGAAAGATAATGTTTAATTCTTTCCCTTTAATTGCCAGTTTTTCAAACTAAGAGATATTTTTGTTTTTTAACTAAATGATCAATTATAGAAGTAAAAAATCAAGTTTACAATATTAGTGAACTTAGTATTCCCTTTCATTCAAAAGTAATAAATATAAAATCATTTTTGTATATGCTACAAAATTAAGCAGACTGATAAAGTCTTCCAATCCCCTTGCTTTTGTCTTAAATGGTCATACAACTCAAAATGTGACAGGTATTCAAATTCAGATTTGCTTACAGTTAGAAGCCAGAAGGTTATACACGGTGTATAAAAGTACATCTATATTACCTCTTTTTGCTGATGGTGCCATTGGCAAAGTTGTAAATAATAAATGTGTTCCTGAAATGTGAGTTAATATATTCAGATAGAAGGATATCTGAGAGAAAAGAGGATCTTAAGCTTCCTGATTTCAAAAAATGAATTTACCAGGAACTTGTGACTTCTCTAATAACTGATGCAAAACCATTTGAGTCAGGATAACTGCAGCTGTTGAGTCTGAGTAACCACAGCTGCTGAGTTCATAAAAACCATTCAATGCAATGTTGCTAAAATTATTACGCTAACAATTAATCCTCAAATCTTTGGCAATAAAAAAGCCATCACTACATTTTAAGAATAAATATAACACATTTTAAGAATTTTGCTATGAAATTGCTATTGAGTCTATGAAAAAAATAAAGTTCTAGAACTTCAAAGAATGGTTTTTAGGAAAAAATAAGTGAATATGTAGCTTTTATAGAAAAATAAATGTTACTCTTATACAATTTCTTGTTTACAGAAAAATTAAAGCTGATAAGGAATATGATCAATAACAACTACTCCCACAAACCTGCTACCATTTTTGAGCAATACATTAGCCTACTGCAATTGTTTTCTAACTTGCCTCTCTGCTTCAAGTCTTTGTCCCATTGTCAATTCTCTATAAGCCATATGCCCCCAGACTGATTTAGTAATTACCAGCTCACTGACGAGGCTCAGCGTTATCTAGTGAACCTCTACCCCTCCTACCTCCTGGCCTCATATCCCACCGTTCTGCCTCTCCTTCACTGTGTTTCAATCACATCTCTCATTGTTGTCCCTCCAATTGAAAAAAGAAGGAATGACCCATAAAGATATGAAAGGATGGTCAACCTACCTAGTAATCAAAAGTACAAATTAATACCACAATGAGATATTATTTTAATCCACTAGGTTGGTAATTATGAAGACATCCCAAAATACCAAGTACTGGTGAGAATAAAAGGATGTAGATATTACATACTTCTGGTGAGAGAGTAAATTAGTACAGTCACCGAAAACAGTTTGACACAATTCTATTCCTAGGTATATACCCTAGAGAAACTCTTGCACAGGCATTCCGGGAGACAAGCACACAAATGTTTACAGTAACAATATTTGTAATAGCCAAAAAACCCCAAATTGTGTTATATTTACATGATGAAATACTATACAGCAATAAGAATTAGTGAAACTACAGCTAAACCAGCAACACGAATAAATCTTAGAAAAATAATGTGGAATGAAATAAGTCCTAGAACAGCACACGCAATACACTGAAGTTCAAAAAATGAAACAATGTATTTTTAGGCATGGCTGTGTATGTGTGTGTAAGTACATGTATGTAACACAACTGTTAAAAAGTATAAAACTACAAAAAAGTTATAAACAAAACAGTCTGCTCCTTTAGCAGAAAGGCAGGGGCATAGGATAGAAGAGAATCATTTAAGTTGATACAAGTTTCTGGTAACATCCTAGTTCTTGGGTTGTTATTGGCTCACAGGTTTCATTATATCATCATGCTCTTAATGTTTTATATATATATATATACATGTATATATATATAATGTTACATATATGGTCTTTTATAGGTATCAAAGATTGCATTTTGAAAAGTAGTAAAAAATTCAAAATTAGAGAAATGTACAAGTCCTATAGAATCATAAGTCCTATAGTACATTAAGTCTTAAGAAGAAAAGCAGGTTAAGGGGAATAAGTAATACTAAGTGTTGAGGGAAGTTGCTATTTTATATAAGTGGTCAAGGAAGGCATGTTTGATAAGTTAATATTTAGAGATCTGAAGGTAGTTAAAAGGTAAGGCATGCAGATATCTAGGGGATGAATACTCCAGGCAAAGTAAACAGAAAATGCGAAGGCTCTTAGGCAGAAGCTCAAGACAAGTGTGGCAAGTATGGCTTCCCCAGAGTAAGCAAGGAACAGAGGACCTGAAGACAAGAGGATTAGAAGACAAAAAGACAAGAAAAGAGGATTAGAAAACAAGGCAAAGAGGGAGTAGAAGGCCTGAGCATGTAGGTGCTGGGAGACCTTTGCAATGAATGTTTTAACTCTGAGTTAGGTGGGAAGTGACTGTAGGAAAATAACTATTGCTATTACCATCTATAGAATATGAAAATGTCCATCTTTTTGTTAGATCTTATTTCCTGGATAGAGTTGGGCTGACCTAAAATAAGGAAGTCTTTTTCCAGAAGCCAACCCTTATTTGACCATACCTAAAATCTCCATAGAAAGATTTAAGTGTATGTGTAATGTGGATTCAAATGACTTTTAAGACGTTTGTTTCTGAATCATGCAGGGTATTGACTAGATGCACAAAAGTTAGAATTATTTGCATCAAAGTTTCATATAATTATCTCAGATTGCTCTAGAGATTCATTGATTTCTCAAGAAATTGAGGGAGTGGTTTTGCTGAAGACTATTTTAAGAATTGCACTTTACCATTTCCCTGAGTTTATTAATTCCATAAATCACAGGTTGAAATTGTTGAAGTGGAAGTCTTAAATATCAGATTCAATAATGACTTTTTTTCCCCCATATAGCCATGGAATCAAATCACAAACTCAGAGCAAAGAAAATACTTTTTTTTTGGTTTTAAATGGAAGAACAAAACTGGCAATTAGCAAATGTAGGAGTTCCTAGGTTTAAGATAGTAATTTGAGGGAAAAAAAAAATTCCTAAAGAACTGAATTCTTGGAAGCAGAACTCTCCCCTATGGGGGGAATTTCATAAATCAAGAAACCTAAATTATAGTTATGGGCATACTGCTTACCAGTGTATGACAGCAGGAACTCAGTACCTCTCTAAATAAAGTTTTGAATAGATTATTTCTAAAGTCTTTTCTACTAGTGTAATTCCTTAGCAGCTGTTTTTTTTTAATTTTTATTTTTAATTCTGAGCTTATAGTCAAGTGAGAAATGTGACATTGTTTTGACCAGTTTATAAAAAAGAATCTGATATGCAGGTTTTATGTCATTTAGAATACCAAAATGATCATAAAATTACTTAACAAGTAAGATCCGAATGAAACTTTCTCAATCTGATAAAGGATATCTATGAAAAACCCTCAACTAACATCATATCTAATGGTCAGAATGCTTTTCCTCTAAGATATGGACAAGGCAAAGTCTATTCTTCCTATTCAGTATTTACTGGAGAACCTTGTCACACTTAAAAGGCAAGAAAAATAAATTACATACAGATTGGAAAGGAGGAAGTAAAACTATCCTTATTTGTAGACAAGATAATTGTTTTCATAGAAAAACTCAGGAAGCTACAAAAAAGGTTATTAAAATGAGTAATTTAATTTAGAAAGGTTACAGAATAACAATATCATTTAAAATCACATCAGAAAAGATAAGTAAATTTAAAAAATCACAGAAATATATTCTAAAAGACCTAAACATTGATTCTCTATGCATAGTTCAGTAAACCCAATATTGATAATATTTCAATTCTCCCCCAATTGATCTCTAGTTTCAATGTAATCCCAATCAAAATTCCAGTAAGATTTTTTCATGTATGGAAATTGACAAACTGATTCTAAAATTTATATGGAAGGTCCTAAAATAGCCAAAATATACTGAAAAAGAAGAAAAAACGTAAAGAACTTTAAGATTATCTGATTTAAAGACTCACTAGAAAATCACAATAATCAAGACATGTTGTTTTAACATACCAGTAGACATACAGATCAATTGAACAGACCACAGTATATGTGGTCAACTAATTTTTTACAAAGGAGACAAAGTAATTCAATGGGGGAAACAATAAAGAACACTTACAACTCAATAGTAAGACAACCAATAACTGAATTTTTTTAAATGTGCAAAAGATTTGATCAGACACTTCACGAAAAGATATACAAATGACCAATAAGCATATTAAAAGTTGCTCAATATTACCAATCAGAAAAATATAAATTAAAACCATAATGAAATATCATTTTACATTCATTAGAATGGCTAATATTAATAATAAAGATGGGCAATACTAATATTTTGGGGGATGAAATTTTAATAAATCTCAGTAGCAGGATAATTCACATGAACACTAAAATTGTCTAAATATAAAATTAAAGCTAGTGATCTAAAAAGACAAAAAAAATCTTTAACATCCATTAAGTACTAGACAAAAACTAGATGTCACCACCAACTAGAAAACAATTAGATACTGAAGAAAGAAAGTAGGGATAAGACATTTCACTACAAATTCATGCCATCCATTCTCATTGAGCATTATCTGATGCTGAGCATTATGGTAGGTCTGATGAAGAGTGGAAAAGTGTGGGAAAATGTGATAGGATAAAGCTTCATCAGACCTGCCATAAAAACACTCAAGATTAACAGCTTCTTTGGGCCTTCATTTCCTTATGAAGGCTCCCATGGCATGTAAAACAAATAAATTTGTATGCTTTTCTCTTGTTAACTGTATTTTCTCATAAAGCCCCAGCTGAGAATCTAGAAGAGAAAAGAAAAGATTTTTTTCCTCCCCTACAGTATGATACATTCAATTGATTCTATACAACACATTACCTGAACTCTGGATAAAAATATTCTTTTCTCGAAGGTCATAAAATATGCTAATACCCAATTTTAATCCTCAATTGAGAATTTTTATTATTTCAATTTATCTCCACACTAACTTATTATTTATAACTTGTTAAAAAAATAGTGGTTGCCCTATGGTTTATACCCTACACCTTTAATTAATCAGTCAGCCTTCAAATATTATTATAATGTGCCACATGTTCTATAAGGACCTTAAACTGTATACTCCAAATTCCTTCCTCCTAATTTTTGTGCTATTGTTGTTCATTTTATTTTTACATACACTATAAATACACAAGAGATTGCAGCTATTTTTTGCTTTAGGCAGTTAGTTATCTTTCAAAGAAATTAAAATAAAAATTTAGTTTAACTCACTTTATTTCATTTCCAGAGCTCTTCATTTGTTAGTGTAGATTCAATATTGTCTGGTAACACAGCTCTTATGCCTAAAAAACTTCTTTTAACAATCTTGTAGAGTAAATCTGCTGGCAATAAATTCTGGTTTTATTTGTCTAAGAAAGACTTTATTTCTTCATTTTTGAAAGATATTTTGCTAGGCATGGAATTCAGGGTTGAAATTTTTTTCATTCAGCACTTTAAAGTTACCATTCCATTTTCTTCCGAGTTGAATGGCTTCTGAGGAGAAGGCAGCTCTAATCCTTACTTTTTTCCTTTGTATGTAGTATGTCTTTTCTCCCCCTCTGGCTGCCTTCAGTGTTTTAGTCTTTTGTTTTCAACAGTTTAAATATTTTATGCCTAGGTGGGTTTGTTTTTTCTTGGTGTGAGTGGGATGGGGATTTATCCAGCATGGTGTTCTTTGAACTTCATGGATTTGTGGATCCCAAGTACATAATTGTTACACTGTTTGATATTGTTCCACAATATTGGATGCTTTGTTCTATTTTTTTTTTTTTTTCACTCTTTTCTTCTCCTCTGTTTCAGTCTGGGGAACTTCTATTGATTTATCTTCAGTTTCAGTGATTCTCTCCTTGGCTGTTTCAAGTCTACTGATTAGCTTGTCAAAGATATTCTTCATCTCTGTTACTATACACTTTATTTCTAGCACTGTTATTCATTTTTATAGTTTCTATATCACAGCTGAAATTAACCATCTGATCTTGCATATTGTTTACCTTTTCCACCAGAGTCTTTAACATAAAAATCGTAATTATTTTAAATTGCCTGTTAGCTCCAACATCTGTGTCATATCTAAGTCTAGTTCTATTATTTTGTCTCTCAAGAGACAAAACTTTTAAGAGAGTGTGTTATCTTTTCTTGCCCTTTCATATGCACTATAGTGTTTTGTTAAGAGCTGACCATCTTGTGTGAATGGTAGAGACTAAGGTAGTGTTAATGCTTGGAAATGGGCATTTCTTTCCTTCTGTTAGGCCTTTAGTGTGGGGTCTGTGTTAATTAAGTCAGGGTTTGGGCTGGATTCGAGGGTAGTTGTTGCTAGAGTTACCCTTAGTACATCACAGGTTTCAAATTCTTCTGCAGATACGTTTTATTTAGGTTGGGCCTGGTTTGGCAGTGGGTTTTTATCCATGTCTCCTCCACCCTCATGTTTAGGTCTTCTCTTTTTTCTGCACCTCAAAGGGTCTATCTCTTGTGGCTCCTAGCAGTAAGTAATAGTATAGTAATTACCATAAGTAATAAGTATAAGTAAACGTGCTACTTATTTTTTTCCAACATTTTATTTTGAAATTTTCAAATATACAGAAAACTTGAAAAAATTATACAGTGAAGACCCATATACTCAACACTTAGATTTTACAATTAACATTTTACCGTATTTGCTTGTTACTTATTACTCAGTGTTTGCTAGCCCACTCTGGTGTTCTAATTAAGAATCAGTTTTAGGTAGATGCTGTATCCCTGGGTCTTAGAGAAGTGGGCTTCTCAGGGTCCCTTCTCCTGCCCCAGCTGTAGTTCTGGGTCTGGCAAAGATTCCTGCCCCTTCCCACAGGTACAGTGGATTTCTTCTGTTTGCTGATATGTCTCAGAGATGATCTGTCTGCACTTGATTATAACCCTTCTAGCAGTGTAATCACTGCTACTTATTACTTGATGGTGGAGAAGAAGAGATGGCAGCATTCTTGTTGTTCTGATTAGGCTTCAGTCTTAGGTAGATACTGCACCCACGGGTCTCAAGATTGTGGCCTTCTCATTGCTTCTGCTCCTCCAAACTGTGTAATTCAGGCATAGATTCCTTCCCCTAACAGAGGAGTAGAGAGTTTTTTTTTTTTCTATTACTTTCTCCTAGCTGTATCAAGTTTTCTTCAGTACCCTAAGGGCAACAGTGGTTTTTATCCTTGTTGTTTTGTTTCTTTGTCTCTCCCCACAGATTAAGGCTTTTGCTCCATAAAGCAGATAGGGACAGAGTTTCATGCCTCTCCTCCTCCCAAACTGACATGATTCCCTTCCCTCAGGCCACCACCACAAAGGAAGTTTTCTAAGTACTCTCACCAGTTGGGGGTCCATGGGGAAAATGGCTTTAAGAGGGTGAGAACTCATCCTATATCTGTGATCTTCATTTTCTAGCAGCCTGAACTTGGCCTTGACCAATTCATTAGGCTTAATCCCTACCAGTGCCTGGCTGCATCTGCTCCAGGTGGACAAACGCTTGTGTCTTGTAACCACCTGCAGGCACCTGTCTCTCCTTAGATTTCAGTTAGTTGTTCCGCTAATTCATCTCTCTGATAGGTTCAAGAAAAGTCATGTACTTGGTTTGGCCTCTTCTGTTGTTGTAAGAGTAGAAACAATGCTCTTTTCATCTCTCTCTATCCCTGAGGTTAACTTATTATTTCCTTCTTTCACTCCAAGTATGGCCACAATCAAGAATAGATTTTTAATATTCCCATTTATCTAATCCAATGAAAAGAGCACCTTTTTGGTCTCAGCATCTGAATATTAATCCAGGGAAGAAATCTGAGTGACTTTGCTGGTGCACCTTCACCAAGGAGAAAAGAGTACTGTTTTCTGCTCAGTTTTGGTTCAAGTGGAGAAGGGATGTGAAAGAGATGAAGGAGAATGCCATTGTCATTAACAGTTCCATTAGAACCAAACAGAAAACTGAGACCTACTATTTCTTGAGTGCTATTTTAATTATTTCATATATCTGGGCAGACAAAAATCAATATATGTCCCCTACAGAAGATACTGCCTCATCTTGGTAAACAAGGACACAAACTAATGATAACAGTTTTGGACTTAACTGATTAAAGAACATGATTTTAAATATTAAACTTAATTATGTTTAGCTTTCATTTTCTCAAAAAACTTTTGTTTAACAAAACAAGCTGTAGGAACTGGAACTTTTTTTTTTTACTATAAAAAGTAAAATTTCTAACATTCATAAATCTGAAATTGTAAGAGAGGTATAATTTCTGCTTTAAAGATTTCTTTAGTGGAGCCTCATTTAGCTTAATTTTAAAGTGCTCTCATATACTCAAACTGGCTTAATTGCACAAATTTTGTGCAAACATTTAAAAATATCATCTTTGTTTTTTAAAAATTTATTTGTTTATTTTTGGCTGTGTTGGGTCTTCATTGCTGTGCGCGGGCTTTCTCTGGTTGCGGTGAGCAGTGGCTACTCTTCGTTGTGGTGTGTGGGCTTCTCACTGCAGTGGCTTCTCTTGTTGCGGAGCACAGGCTTTAGGCACACAGGCTCAGTAGTTGTGGCGTGTGGGCTTAGTTGCTCTGCGGCATGTGGATCTTCCCGGACAGGGGCTCGAACCCATGTCCCCTGCATTGGTAGGTGGATTCTTAACCACTGCACCACCAGGGAAGCCCCCTAAAAAAATCTTCTAATTCATTCAAAAATTTTCTTCAGCAATTAAAAGTGAAAAGTGCATACATTCATTGAGATACAAATTCTCAGGATATGTACTTAAATAACTAGAATATATGCTTCTATTTTATCCTTTATATTGCAGGGGGACTTTTTCATAATCTTTTTCCCCCACTAGACTGAGTTCCTTCAGAACAGGGACTATTTTTATTTATCTCTACATTGCCAAAACCTATTTTATGACCAAGGTACACTGGAGGCAATTAATGTTGGATAGTTGAGCATATATAAAAGTAAAAAATATCAGAGGATCAATACAAACACTTCATGAAGAGGGTGAACTTTGGACAGGGTATTGAACAAAATATTTAAACAAGCAAAAAGTGGTGGCAAGGGCAGTTCCAACAGAAATGAGGTAAACAAAGGAACTTGGAAATGCATTTACCCAAAAAGCTAATAGAAATATTTTAAAGCATTTTGTTTACAAATCAACTGAAACAATATTTATGGTTGCTTTCAATGTAAAATACATCTTTAAAATCATAGCAATACTCAGTGGAAAGTACTAGGGTACAATCAGCAAACAGGTGTTCTCTACCCTGAAGTAACTCACAATCCTGTAACAGAATACAGGAAAAAAACATACTCCAGTCTCTTCCAACATTAATGTCTCCCTGAATCTTGTATTCACATTAAATTACCACATTTTTGCCTTTTCTTTTTAAGTTTTTTGGCTGAGACATAGGTTTTGGTCAGTGCTGAAGTTCTACATTAATCACCTCTATTCATTTGCACCACTTTTTCACCCACTGCCCCACCCCCTGCCTCCCCAAACACTGAAATTTTATTTCCACCCTCCAACCTTCTACAGGAAGAGGTTCTAGAAAGTCTTGAAAACCTGGTCAAGGTCCATGACATTCTCAACTCTGATCAACATTTAGCACTTAGAACTCCTCCACTCCACTTAAAACCATTGCCATACACTCCCATCACCTTGGAACTCTCCTTTAAAATTCTTCTGATTGTCTTATTTTCTGACTGCAGTTTACTCTTGCTAACATCTTTCCAGCTCTAAACATATGTTAAATGTAGGTATTTCCCAGAGTTCTACCTTCAGGCACTCTTTCTTCCTGCTCTATCAATGTTCCCTAATAATCTCTCATTCCCATGGCTTCAACTCTAACAGATGTGTTGCTGTTTGTCAACCTCTTTTTAAATTAAATGTATGCCTGAATTCTCTCCTGTGTTTATTTAGTCAAAATTCCTACTAGACATTTTCAACTAGATATTACATGGACACCTCAAATAAATATTATTATTATTACAAATAATAAATATTATTCATTTACCCATCGAATTAACACATCAAGTTGATATCTTCCCCTCCCCACCATCAAAAATAAAACCCAAAGCGTCTTCCTTTTGACATTCACATTTTGACTAATGCAACAGCACCCATACAACATTTATGAGATGGTGGAAGAGGTGAAGGAAAAAGGGATAGTGTAATAGCTGATGTGGATGAAACATGTTATTGTGTATATATTGCAACAGATTAAAAAAAAAATTGGGAGCGACTGACAGCATCATGGCAGTGTGAGTCATTCCTTTTTTCTCTCCTTTTTGATTTACAACTAATTGGACATCCCTAACTGAAAAAAGCACCTATATACATCATACCAGGACACCTGAGAGATCTACACATATGTGCACCTGAAAGTGGGTGGACGCAGCAGAATGAGGGTAGTGGCTGTGGAGCTGGAGGAGACAGAGGCATGTCCAGCAGCAGGACAGTACAACCTTTCTGGCAGAGGAGGTGGAGAGTGAAGTCAGTGAGTGGGGGTGTGCCTAGCCACACATTCTGCAGGAGGAGGGATTCACTGCTCTCTCTGAGGAGGGAGTGCAGTGACAGGGGGCAGAGAAGGAAAAGGGAGGTAGGCAGACAAAGAGATCTGAAGGAAAGCCTTTCCTGCTGTCTGCCCCTGGATTCTGGCCCTAGGACTTCTAAGACCCTCCAACGTGAAGATCCCCCTCCTGGGCCACGGGCACACCCAATGCCCCTAGTGCTAAGTACACACCACCCCCAACTCTGTTGCCACGCTTTAAAACTTTTTTTGGCCAGGTTTTTGGTTTTTTTACACGTTCCTGTTTCCCCACCTTAGCAGCAGTGAGTCATCTCCAATAAGAAAAAACAAAAACTTGTGCTATAGCGCCACCTTCTGGAAAACAAAAAAAGGCTCCTAATTATCAACCTACTGAGTTGTTAGAACCAAAGTAAACAGTCTTGCCTAAATGAGAAAGATGCTCACTACTTCAAATGTGATGGCAGAGGCACTTTTCATCAAACACTTTGAAAAATCACAGTAACACACTATCAAAAAGAGAGTGGCAATTTTCCAGCAACCAAACCCAAAGAAACGGAAGATTGCAATCTAACTGATAAAGAATTAAAATTAGCTGTTATAAGGTACAATAGACAGCTAACAGATAGTGGGAAGCAGCCGCACAGCACAGGGAGATCAGTTCAGTGCTTTGTGACCACCTAGAGGGGTGGGATAGGGAGGTTGGGAGGGAGGTAGACGCAAGAGGGAAGAGATATGGGGACATATGTATATGTATAACTGATTCACTTTGTTATAAAGCAGAAACTAACACACCATTGTAAAGCAATTATACTCCAATAAAGATGTTAAAAAAAATAGCTGTTATGAAGAAATTCAGTGAGCTACAGGAAAACCTAAAATGGCAATACAATGACTTTAGGAATAAAATTAATAAACAGAAGGAGTACTTTACCAAAGAGACTGAAATTCTAAAAAAGAACCAAACAATATTATGCCAGCACAAAAACGGACACTTTTTTTGTCTGTTTGTGCCACCAATGGAACAGAATAGAAAGCCCAGAATTAAATTCCACTATATACAGTCAACTAATATTTGACAAGGGAGCCAAGAATACCCAATGGGGAAAGAATAGCTCTTCAATAAATGGTGCCAGAAAAACTGGAGAAATACATGCAGAACAATGAAATTATGCCCCCATCTCATGTCACTCACAAAAATTAACTCAAAATGGATCAAAGGCTTAAACATGAGACCTGATACCATAAAACTCCTAGAGGAAAACACAGGGAAGAAGCAATGCCTTGGCAATGATTTTTTGAATATGACACCAAAAGGACAAACAACAAAAGCAAAAACCAACAAATGTGACTACATCAAACTCAAAAGTTTCTGCACAGCAAAACAAACAATTAGCAAAATGAAAAGAAAACTTACAGAAGAGGAGAAAATTTTTGAAAATCATATATCAGATAAGGGTTTTTTTTTGAAGTTTTGAATTTTATTTTTTTATACAGCAGGTTCTTATTACTTATCCATTTTAGACATATTAACGTGTACATGTCAATTCCAATCTCCCAATTCATCACATCCCCCCACCCACCCCCCGCCACTTACCCCCCCTTGGTGTCCATACGTTTGCTCTCTACATCTCTGTCTCAATTTCTGCTCTGCAAATCGGTTCATCTGTACCAATTTTCTAGGTTCCACATATATGCGTTAATATACGAAATTCATTTTTCTCGTTCTGACTTACTTCACTCTGTATGACAGTCTCTAGATCCATCCACGTCTCTACAAATGACCCAATTTCATTCCTTTTTATGGCTGAATAATATTCCGCTGTATATATGTACCACATCTTCTTAATCCATTCATCTGTCAATGGGCATTTAGGTTGCTTCCATGTCTTGCCTATTGTAAATAGTGCTTCAATGAACACTGGGGTGCATGTGTCTTTCTGAATTATGGTTTTGTCTGGGTATATGCCCAGTAGTGGGATTACTGGGTCATATGGTAATTTTATTTTTAGTTTTATAAGGAACCTCCATACTGTTCTCCAGAGTGGCTCTATCAATTTACATTCCCACCAACAGTGCAAGATGGTTCCCTTTTTTCCACACCATTTCCAGCATTTGTTGTTTGTAGATTTTCTGATTATGTGCATTCTAACTGGTGTGAGGTAATACCTCATTGTACTTTTGATTTGCGTTTCTCTAATAATAAATAAAGCTGATGTTGAGCAGCTTTTCAAGTGCTTCTTGGCCATCTGTATGTCTTCTTTGGAGAAATGTCTATCTAATTAGATCTTCTGCCCATGTTTGGATTGGGCTGTTTGTTTTTTTAATATTGAGCTGCATGAGCTGTTTATATATTTTGGAGATTAATCCTCTGTATGTTGATTCATTTGCAAATATTTTCTCCCTTTCTGAAGATTGTCTTTTCATCTCGTTTGTAGTTTCCTTTGCTGTGCAAAAGCTTTTAAGTTTCATTAGGTTCCTTTGTTTAGTTTTGTTTTTATTTCCATTACCCTAGGAGTTGGATCAAAAAAGATCTTGCTGTGATTTATGTCAAAGAGTGTTCTTCCTATGTTTTCCTCTAAGAGTTTTATCGTGTCCAGTCTTACATTTAGGTCTCTAAATCATTTTGAGTTTATGTTTGTGTATGGTGTTAGGGAGTGTTCTAATTTCATTCTTTTACATGTAGCTGTCCAGTTTTCCCAGAACCACTTATAGAAGAGTCTGTCTTTTCTCCATTGTATATTCTTGCCTCCTTTGCCATAGGTTAGTTGACCATAGGTGTGTGGGTTTATCTCTGGGCTTTCTATCCTGTTCCACTGATCTATATTTCTGTTTTTGTGCCAGTACCATATTTTCTTGATTACTGTAGCTTTGTAGTATAGTCTGAAGTCACAAGTCTGATTCCTCCAGCTCCATTTTTTTCCCTCAAGACCACTTTGGCTATTTGGGGTCTTTTCTGTCTCCATACAAATTTTAAGATTTTTTGTTCTAGTTCTGTAAAAAATGCCATTGGTAATTTGATAGGGATTGCATTGAATCGGTAGACTGCTTTGGGTAGTATAGTCACTTTCACAATATTGATTATTACAATCCAAGAACATGGTACATCTCTCCATCTGTTGGTATCATCTTTGATTTCTTTCATCAGTGTCTTATAGTTTTCTGCATACAGGTCTTTTGTCTCCTTAGCTAGGTTTATTCCTAGGTATTTTATTCTTTTTGTTGCACTGGTAAATGGGAGTGTTTCCTTAATTTCTCTTTCAGATTTTTCATCGTTAGTGTATAGGAATGCAAGAGATTTCTGTGCATTAACTTTGTATCCTGCTACTTTACCAAATTCATTAATTAGCTGTAGTAGTTTTCTGGTAGTATATTTAGAATTCTCTATGTATAGTATCATGGCATCCTCAAACAGTGGCAGGTTTACTTCTTCTTTTCTGATCTGGATTTCTTTTATTTCTTTTTCTTCTCTGATTGCTGTGGCTAAAACTTCCAAAACAGTGTTGAATAATAGTGGTGAGAGTGGGCAACCTTGTCTTGTTCCTGATCTTAGTGGAAATGGTTTCTTTTTAACCATTGAGAATGATGCTGGCTGTGGGTTTGTCGTATATGGCCTTTATAATGTTGAGGTAGGTTCCCTCTGTGCCCACTTTCTGTAGAGTTTTTATCACAAATGGGCGAATTTTGTCAAAAGATTTTTCTGCATCTATTGAGATGATCATATGGTTTTTATTCTTCAATTTGTTAATATGGTGTATCACACTGATTGACTTGTGTATTCTGAAGAATCCTTGTATCCCTAGGATAAATCCCATGTGATCATGCTGTATGATCCTTTTAATGTGTTGTTGGATTCTGTTTGCTAGTATTTTGCTGAGGATCTTTGCATCTATATTCATGAGTGATATTGGTCTGTAATTGTCTTTTTTTGTAGTATCTTTGTCTGGTTTTGGTATCAGGGTGATGTTCACCTCATAGAATGAGTTTGGGAGTGTTCCTTCCTCTGCAATATTTTGGAAGAGTTTGAGAAGGATGGGTGTTAGCTCTTCTCTAAATGTTTGATAGAATTCACCTGTGAAGCCACCTGGTCCTGGACTTTTGTTTGTTGTAAGATTTTCAATCACAGTTTCAATTTCATTACTTGTGATTGGTCTGTTCATATTTTCTATTTTCCCCTGGTTCAGTCTTGGAATGTTATACCTTTCTAAGCATTTGTCCATTTTCTCCATGTTGTCCATTTTGGGGCATAGAGTTGCTTGTATTAGTCTCTTAGGATGCTTTGTATTTCTTCGGTGTCTCTTGTAACTTCTCCTTTTTCATTTCTAATTTTATTGATTTGGGTCTTCTCCCTCTTTTTCTTGACGAGTCTGGCTAATGGTATATCAATTTTATTTATCTTCTCAAAGAACCAGTTTTTAGTTTTATTGATCTTTTTGCTATTGTTTTCTTTGTTTCCATTTCACTTATTTCTGCTGTGATCTCTATGACCGCCTTCCTTCTACTAACTTTGGGTTTTGTTTGTCCTTCTTTCTCTAGTTCCTTTAGGTGTAACATTAGATTGTTTATTTGAGATGTGTGTTGTTTCTTGAGGTAGGATTGTATTGCTATAATCTTCCCTCTTAGAACTGCTTTTGCTGCATCCCATAGGTTTTGGATCATTGTGTTTTCATTGGCATTTGTCTCTAGGTATTTTTTCATTTCCTCTTTGATTTCTTCAGTGATTTCTTGGTAATTTAGTAACGTATTGTTTAGCCTCCGTGTTTTTGTGTTTTTTACGTTTTTTTCCCTGTGATTTTTAATCTCATAGCATTGTGGTCAGAAAAGATGCTTGACATGATTTCAATTTTCTTAAATTTACTGAGGATTGATTTGTGACCCAAGATGTGATCTATCCTGGAGAATGTTCCATGTGCACTTGAGAAGAAAGTGTAATCTTCTGTTTTTGGATGGAATTTCTATAAATATCAATTGAATCTATCTGGTCTCTTGTGTCATTTAAAGCTTGTGTTTCCTTATTAATTTTCTGTTTGCATGATCTGTCCATTGGTGTAAGTGAGGTGTTAAAGTCCCCCACTATTATTGTGTTACTGTCAATTTCCTCTTTTATAGCTGTTAGCAGTTGCCTTATGTATTGAGGTGCTCCTATGTTGGGTGCATATATATTTATAATTGTTATATCTTCTTCTTGGATTGATCCCTTGATCATTATGTAATGTCCTTCCTTGTCTCTTGTAACATTCTTTATTCTAAAGTCTATTTTATCTGATATGAGTATTGCTACTCCAGCTTTCTTTTGATTACCATTTGCATGGAGTATCTTTTTCCATCCCCTCACTTTCAGTCTGTATGTGTCCCTAGGTCTGAAGTGGGACTCTTGTAGACAGTATATATATGAGTCTTGTTTTTGTATCCATTCAGCAAGCCTGTGTCTTTTGGTTGGAGCATTTGATCCATTCACGTTTAAGGTAATTATTGATATGCATGTTCCTATTACCATTTTCTTAATTGTATTGGGTTTGTTTTTATAGGTCCTTTTCTTCTCTTGTGTTTCCCACTTAGAGAAGTTCCTTTAGCATTTATTGTAGAGCTGGTTTGGTGGTACTGAATTCTCTTAGCTTTTGCTTGTCTGTAAAGCTTTTGATTTCTCCATCGAATCTGAATGAGATCCTTGCCAGGTAGAGTAATGTTGGTTGTAGGTTCTTCCCTTTCATCACTTTAAATATGCCATGTCACTCCCTTCTGGCTTGTAGAGTTTCTGTTGAGAAATCAGCTGTTAACCTTATGGGAGTTTCCTTGTATGTTATTTGTCATTTTTCCCTTGCTGTTTCAATAATTTTTCTTTGCCTGTAATTTTTGCCAATTTGATTAGTATGTGTCTTGGCATGTTTCTCCTTGCGTTTATCCTGTATGGGACTCTCTTCACTTCCAGGACTTAGGTGGCTATTCCTTTCCCATGTTAGGTAAATTTTTGAGTATAATCTCTTCAAATATTTTCTCGGCTCCTTTCTATCTCCCTTCTCCTTCCATGGCCCCTATAATGCAAATGTTGTTGCATTTAAAGTTGTCCCAGAGGTCTCTGAGGCTGTCTTCGTTTCTTTCCATTCTTTTTTCTTTATTCTGTTCTGCAGCAGTGAATTCCACCATTCTGTCTTCCCGGTCACTTATCCGTTCTTCTGCCTCAGTTATTCTGCTATTGATTTCTTCTAGTGTATTTTTCATTTCAGTTATTGTATTGTTCATATCTATTTGTTTTTCTTTAATTCTTCTAGGTCTTTGTTAAACATTTCTTGCATTGTCTCGATCTTTGCCTGCATACTTTTTCCGAGACCCTAGATCATCTTTAGCCTCATTATTCTGAAATCTTTACCTGGAAGTTTGCCTATCTCCACTTCACTTAGTTGTTTTTCTAGGGTTTTATCTTGTTCCTTCATCTGGTACATAGCCCTCTGCCTTTTCTTCTTATCTATCTTTCTGTGAATGTGGTTTTTGTTCCACAGGCTGCAGGACTGTAGTTCTTCTTGCTTCTGCTGTCTGCCCTCTGGTGGATGAGGCTATCTTACCAGATAAGGGGTTAACATCCAAAATATATAAAGAGTCAGTCAACTTAATCACAAAAAAAATCCAATTAAAAAATGGGCAGAAGAACAAAAGAGACATTTCTCTGAAGAGTACATCAAAATGGCCAATAGATATGTGAAAAGATGCTAAACATCAGTAAGCATCAGAGAAATGCACATGCAAACCACAATGAGGTATCACCTCATACCTGTCATAATGGCTATCATCAAAAGACAAAAAATAACAAGTGTTGGCAAGGATGTCGAGAAAGGGGAACCTTCATGCACTGTTGGTGGGAGTGTGAATTGGTGCAGCCGCTACAGAAAACAGTATGGAATTTCCTCAAAAAATTAAAAATAGATCTATAATATGACCTAGAAATTCCACTTCTAGGTATACACCCAAAGGAAATGAAAACAGGATTTCAACAAGATATAAGCACTCCCATGATGATTGCTGCATTATTCCCAATAGCCAAGATATGAAAACAACCCAAGTGACTATTAATGAAGAATGGATAAAAAAGATGTAGAATATATACACTATGGAATATTATTTAGCCACGAGAAAGGAGGATATCCTTACATTTGTGACAACATAGATGGACCTTAAGCACATTATGCTATGTGAGATAAATCAAAGAAAGTCAAGTATTGAATCTAAAAAGTTAAACATGTAAAAAACAGAGAGTAAAATGATGGTTACCAGGGGATGGGGGTGGCAGAGATAAGAGTGATTGTGTTTAAGGGTACAAACTTAAAATAAGCAGTAATAAGCCATAAAGATCTAATGCACAGTATAATGAATATAAACAATAATACTGTACTATAAATACATAATGTGATAAATCAGCAAACAAACAAAAAGCTGACTCACAGCACTGAACATAAGTATCATTAACACTGTAGTAAACACCACTTGTGGTATCTGCCTAGTATGGATGCACTCAATTAATTTTAAAATGCCAAATCATCAAATACCTGCTTCAACATCAGTTCCACATCCCTGAACTTGTATATGATCAATAATATTTTTTTGAAATCTACTCAGTGTCATTCAGACTGCTTCATATCTGAACATTCACTTTCAAAGAAGGCCAAGCATTCTAAGTGTGGCTCCAAATGTGACTTGGAGTGAAAAGCTCTAAATATAGAAATTTTATCAGTTTATATATATAATTTATAATTTATAATTATAATTTATAATTATATTAAATTTTTATATTTAAATATTAATATATAAATTAAATAAATAAATTAAATAAATTAATATATAATTTAATATATTAAATATATTAATTAAATTTATAATTAAATTTCATAATTTATAATTATGAAAAAGAAATGTTGCAGTAACTGATGCACTCTGAAAGCTGTTTAAGTATAAAAACTAAAATAAAGAACTGTTAAACAGTTAAGTAAATTAACAGCAAAATAGACTGACATTTAAAATATAAATATTAAGAGAGTATGTATCACCAAAAACCTTTAAGGAAGAACATGTTACCCTCTTTTCATCTAATAAATATTTATAAAAATTTAAATACTAAGGCAAGAAAAAAATAGCAGAGATTAGATCATAGTAAAATAACTTTTAGAGAATTCTTTGGTATACTAACTAGAAAAAGTAAAAAGTAAAAATAAAGCCTGGGTTGTCTCAGGGCTATCTGGGAAAATGAGATTGGAGTCTGTCTTCCTACAGTACTACTTTCCTAGAAACTACAGAGGTAAGATAAATGTAAAATGTTTGTCTGCCTAGTTTGCTATGAAACCCCTGATCCCTGGAATTCCACTTAGACTGATGAGCTTCATGTTAGCATAGCATGCAAGCCCTGTACCTATGTGACTAAAATGTAATAGAAGATTTGTGGGAAACTAAGGCTATGATTTAGCGCCATGACGGTCCTCTCAGTCTGGGCTCTTATCAATGGCAGCCATACATGGCCCAGGAGCAAAAGAAGGTACACATATAGGTGGTTGGTGGGCCTCTCCATAAGATGAAGATGCTCAGTATTCTGTATTTCTTGTCTTATATCCTTCCCAGAAGTCTCTAAGGCCGTATCTATCCTAGGTTACTCTTTTCCCTTCAATAGACATTTGATCCAAGCTGGGCTAAAGGAGATTCTTTCAGAAGCTGAATGATACTGACATTAGAAGTTTTGAAAGCCATGTTAATAACAGGACTTTCAAGACAGACTCTTGAATTTCTTTTGATAAGATTCCCACAGTAAGTACTCTTCTTGAATTCTATGAAATAACTTTTTATTCTTTTAATGAACTTTTAATTGTTTTAACCTCTTTTGCTTAAGCATTGTTGTAAAATTATACACAAACACATATACAACACAAACAAGTACACACAAAGGTACATATGCAATTCTTATATGTTATTGATGGGGTTATTGAAAAATAACTATCTCAGGTCAACAAAAAGCATGGAAGGAAAAGAACAGAGTGTAATCATATACGTTATGAAGCTAAGGGACACGTAGGAGTTTCATTCCTTCATGGGAGTATCTGACTTAACACTTTGCATGAGAAAGGGAAAAGGAATTAGCGTCTTCAGCTAGCATAGACAAAGAGGTTGTTAAGATCTTATTTGTTCCAGGAAACATTTATACTTATTTACACATTATGCAAATGGGCATATATTTATATACTCAAACATCTCTTTTACAAAGATGTGAGAATGAACATTAAAATTCCACAATGAACAGTTTAGTGAATAATAGGAGAGAAAAAATTTAGTGAATAATAAGAGAGAAAACATTACCAATTTTATAAATGTTGGCTAAAATAGCAAAAAGTGCAAAACAGTACAGCTAAATAAGGTAAAGTAATCCAGCTAGGATGCCTGTAAATTACCAAAAGTAAACTTTTTTTTTTTTCAAAAGTAAACTTTTAAGAGCAATAATAATCTTCCATACACTGACCCACAACGAACCTTATGTAACAGTTCACAATTTGGTGCACGTACTTAGCAGTACATTTATGCCTGAGGAGCAGTTGTAGCACATGGTGCAGAGGCCATGTCTTTACTCAGACAGACAATTTAAATACTGGTTCTGCCTTTTACTGGCTCTGTGATCTTGGGTAAATAACTTAACTCTCTCCATTTCAGTTTCCTCAGGTACTGAGAGGGAAAAGTAATAGATCTTACCTCATAGAGTTTATAAAGACTAAAGTTTCTGAGTATAAGGTATTTAAAGCACTTTCAGGCACACAGTTAAAGGTCAATAAATGTTAGCTCTTAATTATTTGGTCTCAATAGAAGCTAGAATATACAGTGTTCATGGCTAATGTTTTTCTATATCTCAATAATTAAAAAATCCGTATTTCCCTCAATGTTTTACAACATTCAGTCATGAGTAATATCATATGAAATATTAAATATTTATCTTTTATGCAAATTATATCTCTATATCTGATATTTGTTATGAAAATATCAAATTTAGTGACATATTCAATTGCATAAATTAAAGTACCCTTAATAAGATAAATCACAGGAGTAAAACCAATATATTCTGGATAAAATTGATAGTGTTCAGTGTTATTTTACTAATTTTAACAAATGTATTAAGATAGAACTATTTAGCTCATTTAAAATTTATTTAAGACTGGAATCTATTGTATTAAATAAAATTAAAGAATTAAATAAAAGCATGTGGATCTGTAGTATTAAATAAAATGTAATGTTTCTTTTAGGCTCAGTAGCAACATTTTTTCTAAAACATGTATCTTTTTTTAGGTTACCTGAGAACTGATCATACGCTGAGATGAACGAGCAATATTGGCAGGTAGACCAAAGAAACTAGGTTTGTCATCCTCTGGAAGTTTTTCAATGACGGCACGATAGTCCTAAACACAAATAATTAAAAAACAGTTTTTCAATAAAGATTAAGCTTACAACCACCGAAATTAGAAAGAACCAGAATATTGTGAAGTATTAAATGATTAATTATTCATGTTACATTGTCTAGGTAAATCTCACTTTCAGTCTGTATAGCATTAACTCAGTAATCTAATGGAAATATTCTTTGTCATTACTTTTTCATACTTAAATTATTTGATACTATACTTTCTTATCCTATACTTCTCACATTCAGAGGGGAACTGATTAAAACAAACATAGTTGAGTAACTATGCCTACTATGTGTAGTTACTTTTCCTGTAACCTACCAAAGACTAATCTGCAGAGTGTAGCTCTGTTTATAATGAGATAAATATTCCAACAATCTTTTCTTTTAAACTTATAAAACTCCCAGAAACCTATACTCACACAGTCTGATATACAAGAACTGCTTTGTAAATTGCTTTATTATAAAGCAATTCCACAGTTAGTCTTTGCTGGTGAGGTGTGATGAAATGTATCGAAAATCCTATCATTTCATCCCAAGAATTACTGTAAGCACTGCAAAGGCTTGATTTGCCAAGCACTCATCTGAACAGTTTTCACTTCAGATTCTAGACGGGAAACTAAGTGTAGATCAAGAGGATTTATTCAGTTTGGCTGAAAGATGGGAATTGTTTTGTTTGTTTTCATGAGGAGACGAGTTATTTTAAGGCAGGTGTTGTGAATATATTCATCTAAACTGTTCTTGCTGAAGTAGGAGAAATTGTTTTTGGTGAAGGAGATTCATCTTCTGCCCCTACCCCCATCATCCTTTCTCATCCTCCGCAGCTGCCTCTGCAGTATTTCCAAGACACAGGTCCTGGGCTTCCTAGAGTTTAACTACAGGAAGTATGTCAAAGTTTGGAAAGACATGCTGTTCTTTGAAGTATTTCCTCTCCTATATCTCAGTAAACTTCCTTAAGGTTTTCAATCACAATGTAGATATGCATAAATATATATGTATGTATATGTGAGTGTATGCTTGTATATATCCATGCATATGTGTGTGTGTTTCTCATCTCCTGGGAAACTTCTGGCTTCCTGCTTCTATCTAACTCAATTAAATAGAAAGCTAAACATTGACTCTCATAAATCATCTTATAATGTTTTTTTTCTATTTTTAAATTTTTCTTTTTTTTTAGATGGAAAATAATCTCCCATTTAAAAAAAATCTCCCATTTCAGATCTTCATGTGCCTCACAGCATGCGGGATCTTAGTATACCGACCAGGGATCAAACCCATGCCCCCTGCAGTGGAAGCACAGAGTTTCAACCACTGGACCACCAGGGAATTCCTATAATCATCTTATAATTTTGAAGCTATTATTCTTTGTATTTATACACTTTATTCATTTTTAAATGTCTGTGAAATTTTCTCATCTAGTGTGGCTAGAGTCTTCTCTCTACCTAGGACTATACACTGACATATTTCCTAAATAGTAGACTACTACATGTCCAAACTGATTTATCCTCGTTTGGGCACAAAAGAATATATACCAAATGATACCCTTTACATGAAGTACAAACACAGGCAAAACTAACACAGGCTGTTAGAAGTTAAGCTAATGTATCCTTTGTTGGGGAGGTAGTAACTAGAAGGGAACCTGAGGAGGACTTCTGGGGAGCTGAAAATGTTGTTTCTTGATCGCAGTGCTGGTGGCAATCATGTGTTCAATGTATAAAAATGCACTGCATTGTACACTTATGATGTACACTTTTCTGTATATATTTTATTTTTCAATTTAAGCTTCAAACAATAGAGATGAAAGATTTCTCATGGTACACTATCTGAAATAAATATATAATAAATAACTATGTGATATTTGTTTGCTCATTCACTCTAAGGTTCTCCCAATAAAAAGTAAACTCCACAGTGCATCAAGAGATCCACAAAGTCTGGAACAGCGTTATCACTGAGCAAATGTTCAATGTGTATTATTGAATGAATGAGTAAGTGAATGAAAGATACTGAAAAACAAAATCGATGGAATACTTAATAACAAAACAGATAAGATATTCAATAAAGTAATATGTTTAATACTGATTTTTAAGCTTTGTTTTCTGACTTACATCACTAAAACAAAGGAATTTTCTTGAAAAATATTTGAATAAGAGAAAAAGGCACAATACTGATAGAACTATATAACTGAATATATATATTTTGTAATTCATGAAGAAATGTATAATTTTAATACTCTATGTAATGAAAACGTTATTTGGGCATTCACACAAATACAAATTTGTGGCAAAATAAACTAGAATTGAAATCTTTGGGCTACATTTTGTACTATTTTCTGGAAAAGATTATTGCATTCTAGGAGGCTTTTATATGATGACTCAAAGCAAAGAGCTACAGCTGGATAAAATAAATACACATAAACAAAAATGTTGCTATGAAAGCTAGATAAAGTGAATCTCTCTTGTATATTTAGAACTTCTTTAAATTTATAAGCCAGAGTATGAAGATAGATATTTGTTAAATAATATTTGCTTTCTTTCAAATTTAATGTATCAGAGTACTCTCATAACTATGAAGAAGTAGCATATTCTCCCATTCCAGATCTTCACGGCAGCCCTACAATGTAAAAATTTTCCTTGGCCACCCCCGTCACGATTTGCCTATTTACTATCTCCTATTATCATCAATCAGTGATCATTAAGTATCCAAAAGTAATAGGACACCTAACTAGAGTTTAGAGAATCAGGCTGCATATTGGCATAATAATAAAAAAAAAAATCCATATTTGTGAATGACAATTGCTTATACATTTGAAAAGAAACAACATATATTTAACAATATAAGAAATTGTTCAAGTTTCTATCTGGTAGTAAATTGAAAATAATTTTACCTACCAAAATGCTGCAGGATTTTGGTAGATATATGGAGTACGGAAAAATGCTTTTCTTGTTCCTTTGGTTTAATACATCAATTATTGAAGAATTAAAAAACTGTTTCAGGTATGACTGAAGAACTCTAAGGTCAAAATAGTTATCTATACGTCCTCCATAAATAGCATTTTCTAGCAAACCATGTACAAATTCCCATTGTACATCTTTGGTACCTATAATTAAAAAAAAATTTTATTCATTTCATTTCTAAGATATTAGAAAATTTCTAAAACAAATTTGAAAATATTAAACAAATTCCTGGCTCCAGTTATATTTATAGGATATAACAATACATATTTAATTCATTTAAATCATTCCTTAAAATGCTTAAATTAATGTAATGCTCATTAATATTAATAATATTAATACTATAATCACAGAGGACCTGTTCCAGGAAGGAAGCTACCAACATAGATAACTATAATATGAACTAGGTATGGTGGACAGGAAGGAACCTGGCAAAGTCTGTTTGTTAAAATTCCTCCCTGTGTCCCATTGTCTCTGCATAGCCCAGCAATTTGTTTACCAAACATCTGCTTTTTTGCATCTCCATGTTAACTGCCTTCCTCCCTTCTGAAGTCTAAAACCACTACCCCAAACACCCTCTTTTGTTTTTAGTTGAAGATAGTATTTAAGGTGAGGGTTTCAGCCATTTTGGCAAGTTACTTAGTCTTCCTGGGTCTCTCCTATATATACATGTTATTAATTTTTGTTTGATCTTCTCCTGTTAATCTGTTTCATGTCAGTGTAAATTCTTAGACCAGCCAGAAGAACCCAGAAGGGTAGAAGAAAATTTCTTCCTCCCCAACAGCAGTAAATGCAGGAAACACAATTTTAATCTACCTAGTTAACATCACTGCTAGCATTACTAGTTTAGACTATTTCATTACTATAAAATTCAATGAACCATTCCCCTTTTTTACATTTAATTCTCCATATGTGGAGGTCCCTTAATATCAGGAAATCTTGTAATCATAAGATTATATTTAGACTTCTACCATGAGATTCAGTATCATTTTGAAGCATCTTCCTCTCAACAATTCACTGGTGTGATGTATGTAAAAAACATATGATGCTGTTAATTCCATCGCAAGCTTGAAAAACAATGACAAACAAATCATTCAAACTCTCTGTGCTTTGGTATCCTCATCTTAAAAGAGCATTAATAATATTTGCCTCAAAGTGATATTATAATAATCAAATAAATGTTCAAAAGCCTTTTGGAAAATTACCAAGTTTCTAAGCAAGCTAAAGTACTAGTATATATCCTCAAAGAAAACTGTGTTTCAAAATAAACATTAAAAAAACAACTCATGGAAATCAGAAAACTGATTGGCCTTAGCACAAAATGGGAAAATGTTGGGTCATATGTAAAAAGGAGTGGGGGAGATGCTTCCAGAATGTTGGTAATACACTATTTATTGACTTTGGGCTAGTTACAAAGGTTCAATTTGTGAAAATCTATTGAATTATACCTTTATGTGTACTTTTCTGATGTATAATTCAAAGAATTTTTAAATAAACAAAAAATTCATTTGGAATACTATTAGGCATTAAATAACTATGGGGAACAAATAAATTAATATCCTATCTACTTCTACATATATACCCAACAGAAGAATATTCAAGTAGTCACCCAAAGATATAGCGCAATCATCCCAAACTACCCACATGTCCATCAAGAAAAAACTTGAAAACTACCCACCAAGAGAAGAAATACAATCACAGAATGGCAAACTATATAGCACTG
Organism: Delphinapterus leucas; assembly: GCF_059928025.1. Taxonomy (NCBI): domain Eukaryota; kingdom Metazoa; phylum Chordata; class Mammalia; order Artiodactyla; family Monodontidae; genus Delphinapterus; species Delphinapterus leucas. The sequence goes on along the minus strand of NC_143135.1, from coordinate 79,616,801 downwards.
AGAATAAATGGACAACAATGACATGTAAGCATATGGATGAATCTCTCAAATATAATATTAACTGAAAGAATCCAAAGACTAAAGAATACATGATGTATGATTCCAGTTTTATAAAAACAGGCAAAGCTAATCTATATAGTTAGGTGCCTGGTCTTTACCAAAGGAATGGGGGTGGGAGAACTTGGAGAATGGTAGTAATTGGAAGGCAGCATTAGAGTAAAATCTGAGGTATTGGTAATGTTCTGTTTCTTGATTAAGGTTCTGCCTACATGAGTGTTCAGTTTGTGGAAATTTCACTGGGCTGTAATCTTATGATATAAGTACTTTTTGTACACGTATCATACTGCATTTAAAAGTTTTTAAAATCTCATAAACATGTAAATTAAAATGCGATTCAAACATATCTCAACATAATAAAGGCCACAGATGATAAACCCACAGCCAACATCATTCTCAATGGTGAAAAGCTGAAAGCATTTCCTCTAAGATCGGGAACAAGACAAGGATGCCCACTCATGCCACTTTTATCCAAAATAGTTTTGGAAGTCCTAGACACAGAAATCAGAGAAGAAAAGGAAATAAAAGGAATGCAAATTGGAAAGGAAGAAGTAAAATGGTCACTGCTTGCAAATTACATCCTATACGTAGAAAATCCAAAGCTCATCAATGAATTTGGTAAAGTTGCAGGATACAAAATTAATATACAGAAATCTGTTGCATTTCTATACACTAACAACAAAATGTGAGAAAGAGAAATTAAGAAAATAATCCCATGGACCATCACATCAAAAAGAATAAAATACCTAGGAATAGACCTACCCAAGGAGGTAAAAGGCCTGTACTCTGAAGATGTTGATGAAAGAAACTGAAGACAACACAAACAGATGGAAAGATATATGGTGTTCTTGGATTATACGACTCAATATTGTTAAAATGACAATACTACCTACCCAAGGCAATCTAAAGATTCAGTGCAATCCCTATCAAATTACCAATGGCATTTTTCATAGAACTGGAACAAAAAATTTTACAATTTATATGGCCAAATCTATCTTGAGAAAGAAGAATGGCCAAATGGCCAAATCTATCTTGAGAAAGAAGAATGAAACTGGAGGAATAAGCTGACTTCAAACTATACTACAAAGCTACAGGAATCAAAACAGTATGGTACTAGCACAAAAAGAGACATATAGATCAACAGAACAGGATAGAAAGCCCAGAAATAAACCCATGCACTTAGGGTCAATTCATCTACAACAAAGGAGGCAAGAATATACAATGAAGAAAAGATAGTCTCTTCAATAAGTGGTGCTACATGTAAAAAGTTGGACAGCTACATGTAAAAGAATGAAATTAGAACATTCTCTAACACCATATACAAAAATAAACTCAAAATGGATTAAAGACCTAAATGTAAGAATGGATACTATTTTTTTTTGATGTGGGCCATTTTTAAAGTCTTTACTGAATTTGTTACAATATTGCTTCTGTTCTATGTCTTGGTTTCTTGGCTGCAAGGCACATGGGATCCCAGTTCCCCAACCAGGGATCAAACCCGCATTGGAAGGTGAAGTCCCAACCACTGGACCGCCAGGGAAGTCCCTAACACTGGATACTACTGATGTAAAACTCCTACAGGAAAACACAGGCAGGACACTCTTTGACATAAATCATAGCAATATTTTTTGGATCTGTCTCCTAAGGTGAAAGAAATAAAAATAGAAGTAAACAAATGGGACCTAATTAAACTTAAAAGCTTTTGTACAACAAAGAAAACCATTAACAAAACAAAAAGACAACCTATGGAAAGGAAGAAAATATTGGCAAATGATGAACTGACAAGGGATTAATTTCCAGAATATACAAACAGCTCATACAGCTCAATATAAAAAAAAACAAACAAGCCAACCAAAAACATGGGCAGAAGACCTAAACAGACACTTCTCCATGGAAGTTATACAGATTCCCAACAGGCACATGAAAAGATGCTCAACATTGATGATTATTAGGAAAATGCAAGTGAAAACTACAATGAGGTCAGAATAACCATCATCAGAAAGTCTACAAACAATAAATGCTAAAGAGGCTGTGGAGAAAAGGGAACCCTCCTACACTGTTGGTGAGAATGTAAATTAGGGCTTTCACTATTGAGAACAGTATGAAGTTCCTTAAAAAACTAAAACTAGCATTACCATATGGTCCTGCGATCCCACTCCTGGGCATATATCCAGAAAAGATAAAAACTCTCATTAAAAAAGATACATGCACTCCAATGTTCATAGCAGCACTATTTACAATAGCCAAGATATGGAAGCAACCCAAATGTCCATCAACAGATGAATGGATAAAGAAGATGTGGTACATATATACCATGGACTATTACTCAGCCATTAAAAAGAATAATGCCATTTGCTGCAACATGGATGGACCCAGAAATAATCATATTAAGTCATACAGAAAAAGAAAATTATCATATGATATCACTTATATGTGGAATCTAAAAAAATGATACCAATGAACTTATTTACAAAACAAGAAATAGAATCACAGACATAGAAAACAAACTTATGGTTACCAAAGAGGAAGTGCGTGGGGGATAAATTTGGAATTTGGGATTAATAGATACACACTACTATATATAAAATAGATAAACAAGGGCCTACTATATAGCACAGGGAACTATATTCAGTATCTTGTTATAACCTACATGGGAAAAGAATCTGAAAAATATATATATATATATATTATATATATATATATATGTGTACAACGGAATAACTTTGCTGTGCACATGAAACATTGTAAGTCAACTATACTTCAATAAAAAATTAAAATAAAAGAAAACTACAAAAATAATGGGATTTGTCCACACGCTAGACGTCTATCCTTATCCTTTCATGGAAACCAAGTTACAGAATAAATGATGATGCCGTTAATTCAACCAACTATAACAGTGCCTACTACCATGGGCTAGGCCCTGCTACAGATGTTAAGGACATACAGAGTAAACAAAATAGTCAAAGACCTTGCTTAATGTAGATTACACTCTAGTTGGAAAAGACGAACAACATTTTAAAAAATGAATGAATAAATAGGAAAGTATAAGGTAGCAGTAATGTATTAAAACAATTAAACAGAACTTGGGGATAGAGAACAATTAGAAAATTACTTTAGATTTGGTGATAATAAAAAACTTTTCTGAAGAGGATACCTCTAAGCTGAGATGTGAATGATAAGAGAAGAAAAGCATATAAAGGTTTGGGTGAGGAGCATTTCAGACAGAAGGAAGAGCACCTACCAAAACCTTCAGGTAGGAACAAGTCTGGTTTGTTCAAGGAACAGAAAGAAGATAAATGTGGTTGTAGGTTTTGAAAGTGAATTATATGCTTTACTTTACTTTTCTAAAAAATAAATTTGTTTGTGGAGAATTTTTGAAAGAATCTATTTCTTGGACTACCAAGGATTGATGAAGTTGAAGGATGAGAACAGAATCTTGATGTGATTTGGACATGGAGGGGACAGAAACTGCCAAAGCATTGGATGTTTGAGGATAAGAAAAAGAGAAGAATCAAGGATTATTCATAGGCTTTGAACCTGAACAACTACATGAATGGTGGTGCCATTTACTGAAATGCAGCAGACTCAGGGAAGAGTAGTTTGGCAAGGCTGCAAGATGGTGGGGGAGACAAGAATCTAGAGTTGTTTAGAATAGTTTTAAGTTTGAGAGTCCTATCAACATACTGTCTTCTCTAATCCATCATTGCTCTAAACTCTAGTGTTCGCTTGAGTTGGCCCTGAGCAATAACCCTCAGGGATTGGACCATTCCTGTCTTCAGGAGGCTATTATTTGTACCTTGATTCCTGATTTCTACTTAATCATACAATTGTGATTCTACAGATTCTTGGTCTACCGTATTCTTGAATTTTAACAATTCCCTTGAAAGAGATATGAATAATTTAGTTGAAGCCTGAAACTTGTGAAGGCCGTGAAGTAAAGACAAGGTCATTCTAGCTTTCTGCTTCCTGAGAGCTACAGATCAACCAGAAATCTAATGGATTATATCAAAACCAATGACCACAATAGATAATATATGAACTTTCACAAGCATGGAATTCAGAACATTAAATACAAAATGAAAAGCAAAAAGCAAATTTTATAATAGGAAGTCAAGTCACTATTGAAAAAAACCCTATTTTTAATAATAGCTCAAAAATTTTTTTCATTGACACCAGAGGTCAAAGTTTTCATCATTAGAACTTACCATCAAAGAGTCTGTCAATAATGCTGTAACCAGCCCGAAGATCTGATAAAGAAAACTCATAAAACTTGGTCCAACCCTATCAAAACAAATTTTTAAAAAATTAAAGAACTACAAGCAGTGTTAAAAAATATATGCATATATCATTGCCCTTACAATCTTAAAAAGAATGTTCAATACAGACTAAAAGAAAAAAAAGGCAACTACTGAGAATTTTTAATAAAAACAATAAAACAATACATCTAAAGTAAGAGTAATTTAAAAAGTAAATGTATCGATCTCTACAGCATGCAAAGGATTTTATAATGCCATAAATGTTTTTATCACTTAAATATGTGGCAGAAGAGTCATATATAGAAAGAACAAATTGGCGTAGTAAATCATTGAGTCTACATAGAGTGTATACATTGAGAGATTTCCTATAATTTGGTCCTTCAGAATTTTGGATTTTCTCTACAAACATGAAAACAGAAATATTACGAAAATTATTTAAAGGTCTAAAGGCATATAGTAGTATTTTCTGTACATTTGACCCACAAAGCATTTATATTGTAACTAAATAAAATTATAAACCTACAACTAATAGCTACTATGCTTGTATAAAAAGAACATTCAAAGACATTTATATGTGATAGAAAATAATATGAAATAATTAAAAATAATTTCTATAGGGCTTTCATCAACTATGACTAGTAATTCGTTTTATGCAATAAGTTCAAACTAAAATCTATTTAGACTTGAATAATATTCAGAAATATTGATACAAATTTAATTTATTCATTCATCATTCAAAAAGATTTATTAAGTGCACATTATATGACAGGCTCTGGGAATAAAAGAATGAGCAAAAACATATGTAATCCCTGTTTCCATGTAGCTTTCAGTCAAATGTCAGGGGAGGGGTGGATACAATCAATTACTCAAATACACATACAATTACAAACTGTAATATGTTTAAGGAAAAGAAACATATTTGGTATATATAAGAAAGAGCTCTGACCTAATATAAAAGATAAGGGAAAGTCACCCTGGTGGAGAAAGGGTAAGAAATGACAGAAAAACAAAAGTAGATAGTTAGGACAATGAAATGAAAGAATTTTTATATTGGATTGTAATGGAGGATGAAGATACCAAAAAGAGAGATATTAAGAATGACTTCTAAGCTCATGGCTTATTCAAATTGATGTTGGCATCATTCACTTACAGGTGGAACACTGAAAGAATACAAGGTTTGGAAAGGGATAACATGAGATCAATGAACAAAGTGTTCAACAAAAACTTACTGAGTGTCTGCTATATACTTCGCACTGTTTTTGTCAATGAAAATATAGCAGTAAACAAAAGAAGCAAAAATCTGCGCTCTTGAGAAGCTAATGTTCTAGTACTTGGATCTAGAATATGTGCATCTTCAGTCATTTTTGAGACATCTAACTAGATAGGTCAAATAAACAGTTGGATATATAAACCTAGATCTTAGAGAGTTGGTCTGAGTTGGATATAAAAATTTGGAGGTCACTAGCATTTAGATAGCTATTTTTTTTAAATAATATTATAGATACTGTGAAAACAAAAAAGATTTCAGTTAACTATACCTAAGTTAAACTATACCTAAGAATTAAAAATCTGTAAGGGAGACACAGACCTTCAAGATGGCAGAGGAGTAAGACGTGGAGATCACCTTCCTCCCCACAAATACATCAAAAATACATCTATATGTGAAACAACTCCTACAGAACACCTACAGAATGCTGGCAGAAGACCTCAGACTTCCCAAAAGGCAAAAAACTCCCCACATACCTGGGTATAGTGAAGGAAAAAAGAAGAAACAGAGACAAAATAATAGGGATGGGACCTGCACCTCTGGGAGGGAGCTGTGAACGAGGAAAAGTTTCCACACCCTAGGGAGCCCCTTCCCTGGCGGACATGGGGGGTGGGCAGGGGAGAAGCTTCGGAGCCATGGAGGACAGCACGGCAACAGGGGTGCAGAGGGCAAAGCAGAGAGATTCCTGCATAGAGGACTGGTGCTGACCACCACTCACCAGCCTGAGATGCTTATCTGCTAACCTGCCAGGTCAGGTGGGGGCTGGGAGCTGAGGCTTGTGCTTCAGAGGTCAGACCCCAGGGAGAGGACTGGGGTTGGCTGCATGAACACAGCCTGAGGGGGTTAGTGCGCCACAGCTAGCTGGGACAGTGTCCGGGAAAATGTCTGGACCTGCCAGAGAGGCAAGAGACCGTTGTTTTGGGGTGTGCAAGGAGAGGGGCTTCCTGCTCCGAGTGCCCACAGATGGCAGAGCACTGCCTAAGCAAGCCCCAGAGACGGGCATGAGTCGCGGCTATCATCTCAAACTGCAGAGGTGAGCAAGGACCGCTACTGCTGCCGCCACTGCCACCAAATATTCTGTGTGCAAGCGCAGGTCACTACCCACATACCCCCAGAAGCCTGTGCATCACGCCACTTCCAGGGTCCCATTATCCAGGGTCAACTTCCCTGGGAGAACACATGACGTGACTCAGGCTGTTACAACATCACACAGGCCTCTACTGCTGCAGACACACCCCGCATTGCAATTGAGACTACCATGCCCCTCCCTCTCCCAGTCTGAGTGAGCAAGAGAGCCCTAATCAGACGCTGTTTTAACCCCCTCTTGTCTGGGCAGGGAACAGATGCCTGAGGCTGGCCTACACTCAGAGGCGGAGACAAAACCAAAGCTAAGCCCCAGGAGTTGTGCGAACAAAGAAGAGAAAGGGAAATTTCTTCATGCAGCCTTAGGAGCAGTGCATTAAATCCACGCAGCCGGTGTGGAATACCTGAATAGATAATGAGTGTTCCCAAAACTGAGGGGGTGGACTTTGGGGGCAACTGTGAACTTGGGGTTTGCTTTCTGCATTTGATTTCTTTTTGGTTTCATGTTTATCTTAGTTTAGTTTTTAGTGTTTGTTTTCATTTGTGGGTTTGTTTATTCATTTAGTTGCTCTCTTCCTTTTTTTTGAAAGGAAATCAAGAAATCAGAAATCAAGACAGTATGGTACTGGCACAAAAACAGAAATATAGATCAATGGAACAAGACAGAAAGGCCAGAGATAAACCCACGCACATATGGTCACCTTATTTTTGACAAAGGAGGTAAGAACATACAATGGAGAAGACAGCCTCTTCAATAAGTGGTGCTGGAAAAACTGGACAGTTACATGTAAAAGAATGAAATTAGAACACTCCCTAACACCATACACACAAAAAAACTCAAAATGGATTAAAGACCTAAATGTAAGGCCAGACACTATAAAACTCTTAGAGGAAAACATAGGCAGAACCCTCTACGACATAAATCACAGCAAGATCCTTTTTGACCCACCTCCTAGAGAAATGGAAATAAAAAGAAAAATAAAGAAATGGGACCTAATGAAACTTAAAAGCTTTTGCACAGCAAAGGAAACCATACACAAGATGAAAAGGCAGCCCTCAGAATGGGAGAAAATATTTGCAAATGAAGCAACTGACAAAGGATTAATCTCCAAAATATACAAGCAGCTCATGCAGCTCAATATCAAAAGAACAAACAACCCAGTCCAATAATGAGCGGAAGACTTAAAGAGGCATCTCTCCGAAGAAGATAAACAGATTGCCAACAGACACATGAAAGGATTCACAACATCACTAATCACTGGAGTAATGCAAGTCAAAACTACAATAAGTTATCACCTCACACCAGTGAGAATGGCCATCATTAAAAAATCTACACACCATAGATGCTGGAGAGCGTATGGAGGAAAGGGAACTCTCCTGCACTGTGGGAGGGAATGTAAATTGATACAGCCACTATGTAGAACAGTATGGAGGTTCCTTAAAATACTAAAAATAGAACTATCGTATGAGCTAGCAATCCCACTACTGGGCATATACCCTGAGAAAACCATAATTCAAAAAGTGTCATGTAGCAAAATGTTCATTGCAGCGCTATTTACAATAGCCAGGACATGGAAGCAACCTAAGTGTCCATCAACAGATGAATGGGTAAAGAAGACGTGGCACATATATACAATGGAATATTACTCAGCAAGAAAAAGGAATGAAACTGAGTTATTTGTAGTGAGGTGGATGGACCTAGAGACTGTCATACAGAGTGAAGTAAGTCAGAAAGAGAAAAACAAATACCGTACGCTAACACATATATATGGAATCTAAAAAAAAAAAAAAGAAAGAAAGAAAATGGTAAGAAGAACCTAGGGGCAAGATGGGAATAAAGATGCTGACCTACTAGAGAATGGACTTGAGGATATGGGGAGGGGGAAGGGTAACCTGGGACAAAGTGAGAGAGTGGCATGGACATATATACACTACCAAATGTAAAATAGATAAGTAGTGGGAAGCAGCCGCATAGCACAGGGAGATCAGCTCGGTGCTTTGTGACCACCTAGAGGTGTGGGATAGGGAGGGTGCGAGGGATGGATATGAAAGAGGGAAGAGATATGGGGATATATGTGTATGCATAATTGATTCACTTTGTTATAAAGCAGAAACTGACACACCATTGTAAAGCAATTATACCCTAATAAAGACGTTAAAAAAAAAAGGAGAAAAAAAAAAAGATGTGGCACATATATACAATGAAATATTACTCAGCCATAGAAAGAAATGAAATTGAGCTATTTGTAGTGAGGTGGATGGACTTAGAGTCTGTCATGCAGAGTGAAGTAAGTCAGAAAGAGAAAAACAAATATGTATGCTAACACATGTATATGGAATCAAAAAAAAGAAAAAAGGTTCTAAGAACCTAGGGGTAGGACAGGAAAAAAGACACAGACGTAGAGAATGGACTTGAGGACAAGGGGCGGGGGAAGAGTAAGCTGGGACGAAGTGAGAAAGTAGCACTGACATATATACATTACCAAATGTAAAATAGATAGCTAGTGGGAAGCAGCTGCATAGCACAGGGAGATCAGCTCGGTGCCTTGTGACCACCTAGAGGGGTGGGATAGGGAGGTCGGGAGGGAGGCTCAAGAGGGAGGGGATATGGGGATATATGTATACATACAGCTGATTCACTTTGTTATACAGCAGAAACTAACACAACATTGTAAAGCAATTATACTCCAATAAAGATGTTAAGAGAAAAAAATGTGTAAGGGATACGTACCCATCGGTAGTTAACAAAGTTCTCATAACATTTTAAATAAACTTTCTACCAACTCAAAACAAAGTCTTATTAATAAAATTTCTTATATAACTCTATTAGATCTTATTTGTGAAGAAAAATGCTCATTTCAACATTTTAAAAATACCTTAAAAATTAATCAGTATTCATAAAACTCTCAAGACTGTTGCTATCAATATTACTTAATATAGCAACTTCCAACTAAAATACTAATTCTGAAATAAGAACTATTACTCTGTAAAGCATAGTTACTGATATACTGCTAGATGATTAATGATTTTTTAAAAATATGGTACAAAAATTTGAATGGTAATTTTTGTTATTCATATCACAATTCCTGACAGAAATTATGTTGTAAATTGTGGAGAGATTCTCAGTAGCCAATCAAATCCTATTTATCTGACATGGAAATCCAGGCACTGTGTAAAGTGCTCTTATGAATGAGATTAAGCCTGTTATAAAGGTACTCACAAACTAGTAAGAATAACACAATATCAAAGAATAACAAATATAAAACAAAACTGACATTACATCGAATGCAGTATTAGAGGTACAATATACATGTGTAAAATAGGGAAGTTAACACAGCACCGCAATGAAAAATAGCAAAGGAATAATCTTTTACTAACACAGGGAATGAAAACTAAGTTGAATTAACAGTGGATCTTTACTTCTCAAAGTTGGCTGTTAAAAAAAAAAAAAAAGCAAAACCAAATAGGGAAAAGAAGTAAAATAGAGTTTGTGGAGTTCATATCCCTATGACATGACATCTAGCAATTAATGGCATTCAATATTTTGTCTGCTTTTACCTCTAAATTTATGATTTTTGTCAGAGCAGAATGTTCTTTTAAATGACATTTTCAAATATTTTTGTTTGTGTGAAAATGAACTGCTATATCCTCTATGTAGAGCATTTTGGTAATATTCATGAACTTTTAAAAATACACATATCTTTTGAAGCAAACATTCTACATTTAGGAATTGGCCACCATGAACAAGTGTTAAATGAGGCAATCATAGGGATATCCATTGCAATATTTTTTGTAATAGCGAAGATTAAAGAAAATATTTATGCCCATCTAACAATACAAACTGCCTAAAAATATTTATACGGATATCATGAATACAAATCATATTTTAAAATTAGGTGTTAAATGGGTACTAATATTTAACAATCTCTAAAATGTATTGGTTAATAAAGCAAAGTACAGAACTGTATGTATAATGTGCTGCCATTTGAATTAAAAAGAACATATGTGTGCATATAAATGCATAAAATATATTTGTGTATTTATATAGTATCTCTGAAGGACATCCAAGAAATGGTGAACAGTAGGTGCCCTGGGAATACAAACTGAGTGGCAGGGGATAAGGAGGGAGGAGACTAAATCTTAATTTGCAAGCTTTTTCATAGCTTTTTAATTTATACTATGTGCATGTGTCACAATAAAAAATGAAAACTGGGCTTCCCTGGTGGCACAGTGGTTGAGAGTCCACCTGCCGATGCAGGGGACACGGGTTCATGCCCCGGTCCGGGAAGATCCCACATGCCGTGGAGCGGCTGGGTCCATGAGCCATGGCCACTCAGCCTGTGTGTCTGGAGCCTGTGCTCCGCAACGGGAGAGGCCACAACAGTGAGAGGCCCACGTACCACACACACAAAAAGAAAACAAACAAACAAAACCCCAAAAAACAAAAAAAAACTAATTTTGTTTTTAAAATGTAAGTTTTGTTTTCTCATAAAAATGCATCACTATGACTATTCTTCATGTATGCATCAGGATTAACTGATACATTACCTAAGGATGAATGCCAGAGAAATTAGGGGCAAAGGCTTTAGAAGGTGGTGAGCCTGCCCATTTCCAAGCTCAAGTTAATTACCATCGAGATTCACTGTCCTACTTTTGTAAAATAAAAATAATAAGCGTACCCTTTAATAAGTATAGTGTGTAAAATATATGAAACAAACATTGCTATTATTATTTACTATTTCATTGGTTTGACAAATATTTATTGATAGGCTATACCAGGCACTGTGTTAAGCACTTCTAAACATACACTATTGCATTTAATCCTCACAACAAAGGTAAATATGATCATTATTCACATTTTACAGTCAAGGGGATAAAGTAATTTACCTAAGGTTATACAGCAAGGAAATTCTAGAGTCAGGACAAACTCCAGAACCTATACTCTTATTTTGACATGCAACTGAAATATAGAGAAAGGCTAAAAGGTGGGCAGATGGGGAGGGCAGTTTGAGGAAAGATTATCCCAAAAGAAGTAGACAAAGTTTAAAAAAAGAGGATGGTTTCCCATCCATTTAAAGATGGAAGAATGCTGAAATTTTTGCTAAGATAGGCATTTGGCAAGAAGATCAGAGCATGGTACCAGCTAGGACTGCCATGGCCATGAAAAACTGTGCTCTATTGGTGGTTTAAAAATAAAATCTAGAGCCTATGGTGAGAAAGCTTGATGGATTAAAAGACCATAAAGAAGTCCCATGTGACTGAGGTGTAGAGAACAGATAGAAAAAAAGGGGCCTGGGAAGAGGTTGAAAAGATAGGCAAATATTTCCTTCTGGATCATGGTAAGAAATGTGCATATTTTTTCCCAAGTACAGTGGAATTCCATTTGATGGGTGTTAAGCAGAGGAGTGAAAAACTCAAAATTATATATTAAAAAAATAATTCTGGCTGCTAAATGGAAAAAGCAGGAAGAAGAGTTGGAAAAGTAATTCAGGTGAGAGGTGATGAGGCTTGAAAAGAATAGTGAGGAGAAATGTACAGATTTGAATTACATTTTAGAAGTAGAATCAACAGGATTTAAACACAAGTTGAGTAGGGAAGAAAACCATACCAAGAACAACTCCTATGCTTCTAACTTAGGGAAGTAAACAGATATCAATGCCTATTATTGACCAGAATATACTAAAGGAAAAACAGGTATGGGAACTCGGTTTTTGAACATTTTTGAACTGGTGAGATATTTACCATAAAAATGATACCTAACAATGATGAATTATGATGGCTCACACATTGTTCTAAACACTTTAATTCAAAAACATGTGAACTAGATAACTATATACAGTCCAAAAGATTAACAGAGAAGATGGAATCAGAGATATAAATTTATAAATCATGAATCAAATTAAGAAGTAATCCTAGCTATTTATACTAAACTGTAAAAATATTCTAATATGAAAAAATGTACACCTTAGACTATATCCAAGACATGTTCTTTCTTACCTGTGGAATGTAATTTCTTCTTTCTTGGCATGCAGCATGAAACCAAGCAAAACTGAAGAGAGCATGAGCTCTGTGTATATTATCTTTTTTGCTAATTTGCTCAGAAGTCCAAGATTCATAAGTACGCATTAAATTTTTCTTCAAACCTGGAGGTGACTAGAGAAAAAACAAACATATTGTTTAAAACCTTACAAATAAAATAAGTCAGTATTTAACATATTGAGAACATATTTTAAGGCAAAAACTTTTCACCATTACCAAGTTTGGCTTAAACTATTTTATTTTATGTTACTTCAAAATGTACTAAAGAAGGTGTGGCATATATATACAATGGAATATTACTCAGCCATAAAAAGAAACGAAATTGAGTTATTTGTAGTGAGGTGGATGGGCCTAGAGTCTGTCATACAGAGTGAAGTAAGCAGAAAAAGAAAAACAAATACCATATGCTAACACATATATATAAATCTAAAAACAAACAAACAAACAAAAAGATTCTGAAGAACCTATGGGCAGGACAGGAATTAAGACACAGACATAGAGAATGGACTTGAGGACACGGGGAGGGGGAAGGGTAAGCTGGGACAAAGTGAGAAAGTGGCATAGACTTATATATACTACCAAATGTAAAACAGATAGCTAGTGGGAAGCAGCCTCATAGCACAGAGAGATCAGCTCAGCGCTTTGTGACCACCTAGAGGGGTAGGATAGGGACGGTGGGAGGGAGACTCAAGAGGGAGGAGATATGGGGATATATGTATATGTACAACTGATTCACTTTGCTATAAAGCAGAAACTAACACACCACTGTAAAGCAATTATACTTCAATAAAGATGTTAAAAAAAACCGTACAAATATAAAACTAGTTTTAAACTCCTTATACCTAATAGCTCATCTCAATTAAAAATCCAAAATAGGGCTTCCCTGGTGGCGCAGTGGTTGGGAGTCCACCTGCCGGTGCAGGGGACACGGGTTCGTGCCCCGGACCGGGAGGATCCCACATGCCGCGGAGCAGCTGGGCCCGTGGGCCATGGCCACTGAGCCTGTGCGTCCAGAGCCTGTGCTCTGTAACGGGAGAGGCCACAACAGTGAGAGGCCCGCGTACCCCCCCTCAAAAAAAAACCTACACAACCAACAATATTCAAAATAACCAAATAAGTTTTACATGATCATTGAGGTGTTTTACGGAAACAAAACCATCATTTACAGTACGAATTATGATACTATTATCAGGCAGGTGTTTTTGACTTCAATACGCCAGTTCTTTCTCTCCAGTACTATCTGAATTTCCATAAGGACTTCAAATTACTATTTACATGTAATGTCAACTAATCTTCCTTGAACATCAGTCCACTTTACTTAAGGTGGGTATTACCTGACATTGCTAGGCTTATAACAGAAATTCAAACCCAGGAACCGAAATTGTACATTGGACTAGTACTAGTCAGAAAACACTTATCCACATGTCCAAAATCTGTTTATATTATTTTTTTAATTATCAAAATGGAAGAAAAAAATTTTTGAATTCTTGGAAAAAGACAAAAATAAATCCATTTCAAAAGTTACCTTGTTTTATAGATAGCTAGTGGGAAGCAGCCGCATAGCACAGGGAGATCAGCTCGGTGCTTTGTGACCACCTGGAGGGGTGGGATAGGGAGGGTGGGAGGGAGGGAGATGCAAGAGGGAAGAGATATGGGAACATATGTATATGCATAACTGATTCACTTTGTTATAAAGCAGAAACCAACACACCATTGTAAAGCAATTATACTCCAATAAAGATTTAAAAAAAAAAAACTTACTTTGTTTTAAAAGTATTTTTTTTTCCTTCAAACTGGTTTCTAACATTAATGAAAAATTCAGAACAGTACTTTAAGAATGCCTGCCACAAAAAAATAATAATTTCCTTTGCAAACCTTTTCATTCTGTTTTCTCTTAAATAAAAACTTTTGTTTTATTAAAAGAAAAAGGGCCTAAGTATTTTATTTTTACTAAGTGCATTTCCAAATGTACACTTTTAAGTGAAAATGTTTTGTTTATGAAACAGTTACCAAAATTTTTCATAGAACAGACAAAATTTTCTGAGCACTAAGGAAACTGAACAACCACTTAGGGTTTTTTTTTTTTGTTTTTTGTTTTAAGACCCTATACTAAAGGTTATGCAAAATGAATAAATCATGTACAATTACAGAGAAAATCATATACAAATAAAGATTATTAGAAAATGACAAAACAGAAACACTAGTATGTCAAGTTATGAGATAAGGTAAAATATATATTCAACTGAAAATTCAGACTTAAAATAATTTCAATATTAATTCAAGTTAATTAAATCAATTAAGCATTCAGCATAAGAAATCAGGAAGAATGAAATCCAGTACAAATTAAGGAAAACATAAGGAAGAAAAAATAATGAAAAGAGCAGGAAATTCAGTGAATAGAAAAGAATTAATAAGAAAAAGTAAATCAGAAAGTATGACATTGGTTATTTGTGACAAATTTTTTTCTATTTTTTAATTTTATTTTTTAAATTTTTATTGGAGTATAGTTGATTTACAATGTTGTGTTAGTTTCTGCTGTACAGCAAAGTGGATCAGTTATACATATACATATATACACACTTTTTTAGATTATTTTCCCATATATATGGGAAAAGAAGAGTTCCCTGTGCTATACAGTAGGTCTTCATTTGTTATCTATTTTATAATTCTATTTCTGCTTTGTAGATAAGTTCATTTGTACCCTTTCTTTAGATTCCACATATAAGTGATAACATATGATATTTGCCTTTCTCTGAAAATTACAGGACAGCATCAGTGATGAACATAGATGCAAAACTCATCAACAAAATAATAACAAACCAAATCCAACAATACATTAAAAGGATATTATACCATGATCAAGTGGGATTCATCCCAGGATGCAAGGATTTTCAATATTCATGAATCAATCAATATGATACACCACATCAACAAACTGAAGAATAAAAACCATATAATCATCTCAAGAGATGCAGAAAAAGCTTTTGACAGAATTCAACACCAATTTATGATAAAAACTCTCCAGAAAGTGGGCATAGAGGGAACCTACCTCAACATAATAAAAGCCATATATGACAAACCCACAGCAAACACCATTCTCAATGGTGAAAAACTGAAAACATTTCCTCTAAGATCAGGAACAGGACAAGGATGTCCACTCTTACCACTATTATTCAACATAGTTTTGGAAGTCCTAGCCATGTCAATCAGAGAAGAAAAAGGAATAAAAGGATTCCAAATTGAAAAAGAAGTAAAACTGTCACTGTTTGCAGATGACATGATACTACAGCATACACAGAAAACACTAAAGTTGCTATACTAGAGCTCATCAATGAATTTGGTAAAGTTGTGTGATACAAAATTAATACACAGAAAATCTCTTGCATTCCTCTACACTAACAATGAAAGATCAGAAAGAGAAATTAAGGAAACATCCCATTTACCATCACATCCAAAAGAATAAAATACCTAGAAATAAACCTACCTAAGGAGGGAAAAGACCTGTACTCAGAAAACTATAAGATACTGATGAAAGAAATCAAAGATGACACAAACAGATGGAGAGATATACCATATTCTTGGATTGGAGAAATCAATACTGTGAAAATGACTATACTATCCAAAGCAATCTACAGATTCAATGTAATAAATTTTTAAAAACAACTCCAGCAACTCATCAAAAAGAGAACAAACAATAAAATGAAGATTCCACAATTTTTAAATACAATAAAACGTGTGTGTACATATGTGTACATACATATAGTAATAATTTTGAACATAATGAACTGCACTATTTCCTGGAAGAGTTAAAATCATTTACATTGATTTAAGAAATAGAAAAAAAATTCACCAGTAACTTAAATGAAACTGAAAATTTCCATAAAAATATAATCTAATTACTTCCTAAAAAAGGATACTGGAAGAGGCTACACATTAAGTTAAAATTTTCAAGGAACAGTTCCCCTGATATATATTAACTCTTCATTTATTGAAATATTACTGTATTCTTCCTACATGCCACATATTATAAGTAAAAAAAAAGCAAGAAAAAACATAGCCCTTGCCTTCAGGGCTTGTACAATCCAGTTCTGCAATATAGTTTAGTAAAAGAGTATACTGAGAGAGTGGCTGGAGAAGTTCTCTCTTACTAGACATTATAATTGACATTCATTCAATTAATATATTTCCAAATATTAAATCATTTTTGCATTCCTTGGATTAATCCTTAGCCTTTTTCTTCCTTACATGAGACTTAATGCCTTCAGATGGAAAATGGAAGTACTGATCTAAAATAACAGGTAGTTATAAACACCAATAAGATATTTTTCATCAGACAAGAGATTATATAAGAGATTATATTCTACAAGTTGAGAGAAAATGCAAGCAGAACGTTTTAAACCAGTTTTTTAAAAGTTTTAATTCAGTTTCTTATTATTATTTCAGTTATGACTTGGACGAGTTCCACAATATCATTACAAACACATAGAGTTTTGGATGCATCAGGTTTGGGGAGGATCTGCCAAGCATTACACGTTAGAAGGATGGACTGATGGATAGATGTATGGATGAATGGATGGGTGAAGGGAACAAATGAATGAAAGAAGAAAACAAAGACTGAAAATCTAACTTAGCTATGTCAAAAAGCAAATGATATGAAAGCTGGATATCCATGTGCAAGAGTGAAGTTGGACCCTTACTTTACACCTAATACAAAAATTAACTCAAAATGCATTAAAGACCTAAACCTAAGACCTGAAACTATAAAATTCCTAGAAGAAAACAGGGGAAAAGGTTCATGACATTGGATTTGGCAATGATTTTTTTGGATATGCCACTAAAAGCACAAGCAACAAAAGCAAAAACAGACAAATGGGACTACATCAAACTAAAAACATCTACGCAGCAAAGGAAACAATCAACACAGTTAAAAGGAACCCTTAATGGAATGAGAGAAAATATTTGTAAGCCGTATATCTGATAAAGGGTCAATATGAAGAATACATAAGAAATTTGTACAACTCAACAACAAAAAATCCAATTAAAAATGGGCAAAAGACTTGAATAGACATTTCTCCAGAGAAGGCATAAAAATAGCCAACAAGCATATACAAAGATGTTCAACATCACTAAATATAGAGAAATACAAATGAAAGCCACAGTGAGATATCACCTCACACTGTTAGGACAGCCACTATTAAAAAAAATACAGGAGACAATAACAAGTGTTGGTAAGGATCAGAGAAATTGTGTGCTATTGGTGGGAATGTTAAATGGTATACCACAGTGGAACAGTATGGAAGTTCCTCAAAAAATTAAAAATAGAATTACCATATGATCCAGCAATCTCACTCTGGGTATATATCCAAAAAAACTGAAAATACGATCTTGAAGAGATATTTGCCCACCCATGTTCATTGCAACATTATTCATAATAGTCGAGAGGTAGAAAATCTCAATGTCCATGGGCTGATGAATGGATGAAGAAAATGTAGTACACACATATAATGGGATATTATTCAGCCTTAAGAAAGAAGGAAATGCTGTCATATGCTACAACATGGATGAACCTTGAGGACATCATGCCAAATAAAATAAGCCAGTCACCAAAAGACAAATACTGCATGATTCCACTTATATGAGGGATATAAAGTAGTCAACTCACAGAAACAGAAAGTACAATGGTGGTTGCAAAGGGTGGAGGGAAAGAGAAATAGGGAGTTGCTCTTCAGTGGATACAGTCTCAGTTTTGTGAGATGAAAAAATTTTAGAGATCTGTTATACGACAAGGTACATATGGTTAACACTACTGTACTGTACATTTATAAATGGTTAAGATAGTAAATTTTACATTATGTCTTTTACTACAATAAAAAAACAAAAAATTAATGATATTAAATAATATTTAAAAGAAAAATATAAATGTATTTTTACAAATATATTATTTATGTATATACTTCATCTAAATATACAAAAGTTTTTGAGTGCTTTTTGTCTACAGAACTTTAGAAGGCATGCTAAATTACTGCACTTACACAATTAGTGATTCAAGTTTTTATTTTTTTCATAGATTTTATTTATTTATTTATTTATTTATGGCTGTGTTGGGTCTTTGTTGCTGCGCATGGGCTTTCTCTAGTTGCGGCGAGTGGGGGCTACTCTTTGTTGTGGTGTGCAGGTTTCTCATTGCAGTGGCTTCTCTTGTTGCAGAGCACGGGCTCTAGGCACGTGGGCTTCAGTAGTTGTGGCACGCAAACTCTGGTTGTGGCTCGCGGGCTCTAGAGCACAGGCTCAGTAGTTGTGGTGCACGGGCCTAGCTGCTCCGCGGCATGTGGGATCTTCCCAGACCGGGGCTCGAACCCACGTCCCCTGCATTGGCGGATTCTTAACCACTGTGCCACCGGGGAAGCCCACGTTTCAAGTTTTAAATCTTCTTACCTCATATGTTATCTTCAAACTTGACTGTAATAAAATTGGAGTAAAGTTGGGATGAACTTCTGCAGTGAGCCAAAGACGAAAGGTATCTTTAGGTTGAAGAATATTCAATTCCTTGTTTATAAAAACAACAAGAATAAAAATCTACTTAAACATACACACAAATTTCCATTTTATAAATATATTATTAATAAGTACTTATCTTACTAAAATCTTTCCATGATATTCTGATATATTTCTTAATGTTCTGATTATATTTCCTCTAAATTTTCATCTTCTCTATTCCTAGCTTAGTGAAATAGGTAAGAACTTGGATCTAGAACTGGGCCAACTGGGTTGAAATCCAAATTCTGCCACTTATTTGCTGTGTGACCTTGGATTCTTTGACTTAAACTCTCTAAGCAAGGATAATAACCTACCCTCATAGGATTGTATAAAACACAGTGCCCAACACACAGTAAATACAAAATAAGTGTTAGCTGTAGTCGTGATGCCTAAACTACGAGCCATCTTCAGGCCTTCAGGTTCTCACTTCTTCAAATCACACTTCCACAGAGTTATATTATAATATCAATTCCTTTACAGTACAATTTTTAGTGTGTCTTATAGCCTATAATATCCAAAATTCACCATTCAAATTCACCTGCCTGTGCTGTACGCTTTAGTCACTTATTCGAATTTTTATCTCTTGTCTTTTTATTCACCATATTCTTTCTGCCTGTTATTCTCTTGTAACCTGACAAATTCTTACTCATCTGTGAAAATATAATTCAAATATCATGTTCTGGGAGAATATCTTCTCCGACTCTTCACTACCACAATCCCAAGCAGATTAATCACTGATGGTATTTTGTAAATTCCTTTCTGCAGTATTCATTGTACGACTGTATAGTTATTAATGTGGTCTGTCTCTTCTAAACCAAGCTCCTCGAGAGCAAGTACAAATTTTATACGTAACCAGCACCTAGGGCTATTCCTGGCTTTTTTCTGTACTCAGCAAGCACTTGTAAAATGAATGACTAAATGAATGAATGAATGACAAAAGAAATGTTGATAGCTCTAAAAGAGAGTGAAGTCTAAAAATTATCTTAATAAATATGTCTAATACTAAAATTCATTATTATCATATGAAATGTAAAGATGACAAAAAATGGCAAGAGAATTGCCATGAAAACATTGTGCTTCCTTAAAATTGTAAATTATAAAATGTTTCTATACCTAATAATAATTTTT
Organism: Delphinapterus leucas; assembly: GCF_059928025.1. Taxonomy (NCBI): domain Eukaryota; kingdom Metazoa; phylum Chordata; class Mammalia; order Artiodactyla; family Monodontidae; genus Delphinapterus; species Delphinapterus leucas. The sequence continues at coordinate 79,596,434 of NC_143135.1, read as the reverse complement.
AAATGTAAAATTGGAATAAAATTTTGCTTTGGGTTAGCATATTTTAAAAAGAGATTAAAAAAGCAATACATTTGTGATACAGTTGAATTTAAAATAAACATAAATTTATATCCAAACAATTCATCCAAACTTCCCAAAAGAAAAGCAAAACATTTAAAAATTTTTAAAAAGTTTTATAATATAATCTACCCTATATATTCTTCAAAAAGTCCTAATTAAGATTTGATTCCAAAATAATAACTGTAATTATATTTTACATAGATTAATAGCTATCAATCTATTGTTTGGAACAGAAAGCAGGATTCAAGTATTCACAAGTCTTCCTTATGTTTCAAAACATATGTAATTCATCTGACATAAATTTTATATTTTATACATTTGTGATTTTTACAGAAAACTGTAGTAATAGTGGAATTACTTGAATATTCCTATATATCTCAGTTCCAAAATCTACATCTTCTTTTTATTTATTTATTTTTTTGCGGTACGCGGGCTTCTAACTGTTGTGGCCTCTCCCGTTGTGGAGCACAGGCTCCGGACGCGAAGGCTCAGTAGCCATGGCTCACGGGCCTAGCCGCTCCGCGTCATGTGGGATCTTCCCGGACCGGGGCACGAACCCGTGTCCCCTGCATCGGCAGGCGGACTCTCAACCACTGCGCCACCAGGGAAGCCCTACACCTTCTTTTGATAAGTAGTAAGTCATCATGGTCTATCACTTCATTCACTTAGTCATTAACTCATTCATCAAAGATTATTTAACTACTTACATGTTTTATGTAAAGTGCTATAGTTGCCAATTTATTTTCAACACATTACACAAATTTTCAACATACTACAACTAGGCTATGGCCTCCCACTCTATTCTGTTTGGTTCTATTCTGAATAACTTCTGCCAGATTAATTTAATTAAGTAATTATTAACTCCCTTGTTAAGGACCTCCTTTGACTCTGTGTCCTAGGACAAAAATTCCAAGCACTTCAGCACGATTTTGAGGGTATTCCATAACCTTGCCCCTTCCTAGCCATCTAACTCTATTGCCCCACATCGCTCTGCCTGACCCTTCCAGGACATTCGAGGACATCTTCATTCTTTGTACTAGGCAGGCACATTCCCACCACTATGTTTCTACTTGTTCTGCTAGAATTAACCACAGTTTTTTTTCCCCCTACACTTAGCTAAATCACATATAGTCTTCAAGGAACATCTTGTCTTCAGTGTCATCTATGACAGCCCAAACCCATATTCATCTTTCTTCTTAAATAAGCACTAGACTTAATTCTAGGTTTGCATTTAAACCTACACATCAATTTGTTCTGTCTTAAAGTTTTTTCATCCTGGGCCCACTTCTGTTAAATAAAATGATCGCTTCCATTTACACCCAGCCTCCTTAGCACCTAGGAAGTGTTCTGTAGTAGTTCTCTCTGACTCCTCTACATCTTTTCTCCTCATACAGATACAACAGAACAAAAGCATAAAGAAAATTTAATGTTATAAATAGGTCTTCTACAATTCTTTAAAACATTTCCCTATTTTTCGTCTGAAAAAATTCTCTAAGCCTCCCCTTCAGTCCTGATTAATTTTTTGACTTCCCCTAAATGCCTTTAAAAAAGAGATTTTTATAGATTTCTTATTAAAAGATCCATTTTGGTTTGTACAAATGTACATATATTTAAGGAGAAAATACATAACAGATTTTAAATGATTCCCCAACAAATACTAATTTTTTTAAAGACATCATAAATCGTGCATGACATATTTTAATACTGATGTTCCTTGGAGATTACTGAATTGAGTATATTAGATATTATTTGCACCACACTGATCTGAATCTACCTTTTCCAGAACTGGCAGCCAAGATACCACAAGATGTAAGTTCTTCAAACAGAGCCAGTCTCCATTTCGGGCACATTCTTTTAGCATTTGAACTGCTAAATCAGCTTGGCCTTGACCCATGGCAACCTGCAAAAACAAAAATAAATAACAAAACTAAAAAAAAACAGATCTGATAACATGTTGTAACAGAAGACTTGCAAATTATCCTGCCATACATACTGAACTAACTCAAGTACTGTAATCAGGGTTTTAAACTTTTAATAAGAAATATCAGACTCTTGCTGTTTCCAACAATTGTTTTTGTCCTTACATCAGTGGCAGATTTTTAATATTATTCTATTTAGTAAAGGTACTAACATTACAGGTCTGAAAGTTATAGAACAGTATAAAGAATTACTGAATAGTTTTTTTTTCCTCATCCCACTAGTTCCTGCAATTCTTACTCTCTCAAACATGGACCTTTAAAAACATAATTTTTTATGACTGCTGTCTTGTTGTATTCTTTGAGGGATTAAACATTAACAATACCGCTTCCTTGAAATTTGCTTCTCTTTTTAAAAAATTTCTCCAACATTGCACAAATTTGGCTCCCAAGCTACTTGGTCCACTGAACTGCGTAATTCCCTAGCCCTTCATTGTCTAGAAGACCCTAACATGTTGGGCCTCAAGACTCTACATTTAGCCATCTGCTCTTCTATTCTTTTTCAGGGAGAGGAGGCAGGAAGGAGAGAGAGAGAAAAGAAGAAAGGGGGAGGGGAGAAAAAGAAGAGATGGGAGAGGAAGAGGGAAGGAGACCAGGAGGTCTCACTGGAATTCCATTCCTGTAGTTCCAGTCCCTATAGTCTATCTGCACTTAGGACACACATGTAATAGGCTAGGCCACTTTATAAAATAGAAAACATCCAAGCAGAAGCCGAAACACCCTAGAAAATAGATTCAGTATATAAGATTTCTGTATTATTTGAATGAATAGACTAGTTAAGTCTACTTAAGTCTAGGATTCTATAAAAAAGTTTTAGTCAAGGATCTAAACTGGTTGCATGCTACTTACTATACCAAGTTTAAACTCCTCCATATGTCTCTTTAAGGATAATATATATAATACTTAAGTATCAGTACAGCTATATCTGTCTCTGTATATATGAGAGAAACACATTTACTGAGAGTCCTGGCTCAAATATTTTATTGGGTACATAGTCAAAACACTGAAGAATACTGTTATAGACTACTTCAAACCACAGCGATCTCTCTTTTCATAATGAATATAAGATAGCATTTCATTGTTTTTTAATTGACTTTTACAAGTATTGATTTTGCTTTTCAATTAGACTATAAAGTTGTTGAGAGTGGGAACCACGCGTCTAATTCATTGCATACAAAAGCATGTAACAAAACAGGTAATAAATACTCATATATTGATTTTTTTTTAATTTTCAAGATCTAACCCAGAACTAAGCAAATAGGAGGGATAAAACAAATACTGGTTGAACTTTTTAGATGCACGTATTAGTTTGCCATTATTAAAATGCAAAAAAACCCCTTGAAACAGTTGAAGGCATGTACAACAGAATCAGAGGGGAAAAAAAAGAATAAGTAGTTTGCTGAACTGAAATGGTAGCTGAAAGTAGGAACTCAAAATTTTCTATAAGGCGTAAATTGTATGAAAACAGCTTAAAGGTTCATGAAACCTTAGAAGAAAACATATACTCTAAGAAAAAAAATACATTTTTAAAAAGCACAACAGGAAATGTGAAGAAGATGGTTAGCCCCTACATCAAAAAAAAAAAAACACAGTTTCTTGAAATGAAAATTAATTTTTTGCATTAAGAATATATTATTATCCTTAGGACATACATTCAGCATAGCAACAAAAACTTTAAAATAACAGGAGATTTATGACTAAATATATCTGTATTTAAAGGTTTTACAATATTAAAAAATTTTGCAAGTACACAAAAGTCTAGAAATTCATATAGTCAAACTTACAGTGAGTGCAAATAGTTTTATCTTTCTGCCAATATCACTGCTCACAGATACAGCCTATAGAAGAGGGCTCCCCTTCCTCAAGACATCTCACTGGCAATTGAATATTGTCCTAATATATTAATACACTATAACTAGGATTGAATGAAACTCCCTAGAGTTAGTGCAAAACCTGTACAATTAAGCCTAACTCTCTGCTATTTTGCTATCTTCTACTTATAGTCCTCATAACATTCCTACTTGTCAATTTTTGGTTGCTGTGAAAGTGTTCTGGTTTTTTAATCATTATTAATTATTTTCCCAATGAAAAAGATTTATTTTTTTCACATGTCAAAAATTGAGGGTAAATTATTTCATTTTCAAACTTACATGCCAACTGAATTGAAAAAGAGGTGCTAATCTGAACAAACTAAAACTCAGAAATTTAGCTCAGGACAAAATGGTATTATATGAGACAAATATATTATCTTATCAGACTTCTGGAGGTTAGAAGTCCCACTCTTCTACTGATCTATTTTTATTTATTTATTTATTTATTTTTTCTCGGTACGCGGGCCTCTCGCTGTCGCGGCCTCTCCCATTGCGGAGCACAGGCTCCGGACGCGCAGGCTCAGCGGCCATGGCTCACGGGCCCAGCCGCTCCGCGGCATGTGGGATCTTCCCGAATCGGAGCACGAACCCATGTCCCCTGCATCGGCAGGCGGACTCAACCACTGCGCCACCAGGGAAGCCCTACTGATCTATTTTTAAATCAAGGTGTCAGGGTTCGAAAGTAAAGGTAGTACTGCAGGGCTGTTCTTTCTGGAAGCTTTAGGAGAGAATCCTTCCGTTGCCTTTTCGAACTTCTAGAATCCACCTACATTTCTTTGTCTGTGGCCCCTTCTACCATCTTCAAAGCCAGCAGCACAGCAACTTCTCACCTCTTTGACCTCTGCTTCCTCACATCTCCCTCCTTCAATCTGCCTCTTCTGCCTCCTTCTTAAAAGGACCTTTATGACTATATTGGGCCCAAATGAATAATCCAGGATAACCTCTCCATTGCAAAATGCTTAACTTAATTACAATTGCAAAGTTCCTTCTGGGGATCAGGATGTGGACACTTTCCAGGGACATTAGTTGGCACACCGCAACAAAAAATGTCTGTTCCACTAATAGAATCAAGTATGGCAGGAAGATCAATTGCTGTAGCAAAAACAGCAGGGTAATATGTACTGACCTGATGATAACACTCTCCACTTCTCTCAGCATTAGCAAGTTCTTGGAGTTCCTGAGAAGGATCAGCACCCGGGGAAATGATTATCAATATGGGTTCAATTTCTAGTGTCTCTTTGTATAAACGTTTGAGATTTAGAGGAGGTGGGGACAACTCTTTCAGTCCTAAAAGATATATTAAAGAAATTACAAATAAATAGCAACATGAACCAGAAAAAGTCTATTAAAACTAATTACATGATATATAACAGATAATAACTAAGTGAACTATAATCCTATACATATTAAAGGTTTCTCACTCTAAAATCATTCACATACTAGTAAGAACTAACATTTATTGAATGTTTAAGGTGCCAGGCATTTTTCTAAATGCTTTACATCTATGACATCATCTAATCCTAACAACAACGTTAAGAGGTAGGTGCCCTGAATACCACATTCAACAGACACAATCAGCACTGCGGTCTTAATATACAATTCTCTCCCTACTGAAGCCAACCATATTACCATACAGGTTTTCATTCATTTATATAACTGAGAGCCTACTCTGTGCCATGCATGTGCGGAATCAGATTTCCACATGATGTGGGAAATAATATCATTCTCATGATATAGGACAAAGATTTATTTCTTATGTCCTTGCATTAAGAGAAAAAAAAAGTGGTATAGAATGAAAAAATGCTTATTTTGGAGACAAAAATATAGATCTCAGTTTATGTTTGTTAGCTAAATGACCCTATGCAAATCACTAAAATGCACTGTGCCTTGGTTTCCTCAATTGTAAAACAGGGATGAAACAATCCATAGGTCATTTGGAGGCAAAATAGGATACAAAATAAATAGATTCTATTTATTCATCACGTACTCTATGCTAAGCATACTCAAGGAAATTTAATGTCTTCCCAAAGACCACCCATCCACTAACTGCTAACTGTATTCAAGGTAATTCATCTGTTCTTTTTTCTATTCTGAAGCTCTTCACAAACTGTAAAGTCCTACACAGACAAGAAATTATAACTTCACTGTTATATTTAAAACTCTTCTGCTACAACTTTACTGTTTCCATTATTAACGTATTTAGTAAAAGCCAAGCTAAAGAAGACCCACTTCAATTAAAAATCAAAAATACACTTGTCTGAACTGAGCTAAAAAAAAGAGTATGATACAAGAGTTTAACAGAGGATTAGAATGTAACAGAATGAGTACAGAGGAAAGAAGGGCTTTCTTATATCCTCAACTGTAGAAACGAATAGATAATATTGTACCTCAGAAATCCTAAAATAGCAGGAAAAGACATTCTTAAGGAATTCTGTAACACGCACTTTAAAATATGAATTCAATGCCATCAAGATGGGCTAAAACAGGCATTTCTAGATGACCATCCTGAAAAGACAAATTTCACACCTGAACTCTTCCCCTGTATTCTTCACAGCAGCAATAAACAATGCTAAGCAAGGATTTTCAAAGACAGAAATATTTCTAATACTAGGTGAAATTTACCCCAACAGCCATGTAAAATTGATGAATTGCTTCTAGAGGCATATCTTACGAATTTTGCTTTTAATTAAACTGGTAACACTCATTCTTTGTAATAGAAAAGAATTCTTATATATTCATGGCAATGTAATAAATATTTTTATTTTCATATGTTCATTTATTTATTCATAAATTCTCATAAGCATTCTAGGCCAATTAAATGTACTGTGATATGATAAAATGCATCAAAAGCCTTAAAAATGCACATTGCCCTTGACTCAGTAATTTAAACTATAATTAATTCAAGAAATAATTCAGAATATGAATGCAGAAGTATGTACAAGAATTTTCCTTGTAGCTCTTAATACTAGTTAAAACAGGGGGAAACACAAGTTTTTAGAAACAGTAGTCTGAATGAGTAATTTCTGATAGTGATATAAAGGAACTGAAGTTACAAAAATGGTGAAGTAAAAGATCATGCACTTAAAAGTAGATTAGCACTGTTTGAGGAAAGCAGCCTAGGAACCTGTTTGGAAAACTGGGAATTTTGGAAGAAAGCACTAACCATTCTGTCTCTAGACTGCTGTTCTGGACTAGAGCTGCAACATCTCCAGCCTCCAGCCAACTCTGCTCGCTTCAGACTGGCCACCACAATCCTAATTGGCAACAACCAATTCCTTAATACCTATCCTATTGCTCCTGTTTCTCCTGAATTCAGTGGGTTTTGTATATTGACAGACTCCTTGGTTTGTCTCAAGTCTGAAGTCAAGGGGAGAGTCCGTCAGCAACCAAGGACCTCTCTGTTCAGTCCTGAGCAGGATTTTCCTCAAATTGTAGGGCTTGTCCGTATACTTGTGGCCCTAAATATATAAAGGTATATGGTTATACCATCCCCTAGACTTTCTCTAATTGTTGAATATTGTGCAATGCTTAACATATTAAACCATTAAAGCCGTCTGTCCATTTATCTTTATTTCAAATATCTGAACATATGGCCAGCATATACTTGAGCTCAGTGTTTGATGGTGAAATTTAAATGTGGATAAAATAAGAATAGTATACCCATGAAAAGAAAAGTAGATTAGGCAACATGATACCATATTGTATATGCATCTATGTGCCTAAAAAGAATAGAAAGGTGTACATAAAAATGTTAATGATGGGCTTCCCTGGTGGCGCAGTGGTTGAGAGTCCGCCTGCCGATGCAGGGGACACGGGTTCGTGCCCCGGTCAGGCAAGACCCCACATGCCACGGAGCGGCTGGGCCCGTGAGCCATGGCCGCTGAACCTGCGCTTCCGGAGCCTGTGCTCCGCAACGGGAGAGGCCACAACAGTGAGAGGCCCGCATACAGCCAAAAAAAAAAAAAAAAAAAAAAAATGTTAATGATGATTATCTTGTAATGATGGAAAAACAGGTGTTTCTCATCTTTTTACTCCTCTATATCTTCTCATAGACCTCTAATTAGATGTACTATGTGATAAGAATATGTCAAAATGTATATAAAGATATTTTCATATAAAATGACCACAAACATTTTTATTATATGCACTATGAGCTACTGTCAGTTTGTTGCAAATGCTCCTGAGAAGGATAGGTAATTCTGGTATAATATATTTCTCCTTATCTTTTCTAACAACTACAGGCATATCTCAGAGATACTGTGGGTTCAGTTCCAGACCACCGCAATAAAGCAAACATCGTGATAAAGCGAGTCACATGAATTTTTTGGTTCCCCCGTGCATATAAAAGTTATGTTTACACTATACTGTAGTCTATTAAGTATGCAAGAGCAATATGTCTAAACAAACAATATAAATACCTTAACTAAAAAATACTTTATTGCTAAAAAATGCTAACCATCATTTGAGCCTTCAGCAAGATGTAATCTGTTTGCTGGTGGAGATTCTCGCCTCATTGTTGGCGGCTGCTGACTGATCAGGGTGGTGGCTGCTGAAAGCTGGGGTGCCTGTGGCAATTTCTTAAAATAAGACAACACTGAAGTGTGCTGCATCGATTGACTCTTCCTTTCACCAATGATTTCTCTGTAGCGTGCAATGCTGTTTGGCAGCATTTTATCCACAGTAGAACTTCTTTCAAAAGTGGAGTCAAATCCTGACACTGCTTAATCAACTAAGTTTATGTAATATTCTAAATCCTTTGTTGTCATTTCAACAATCTTCACAGCATCTTCACCAGGAGTAGAATCCATCTCAAGAAGTCACTTTCTTTGCTCATCTGTAAGAAATAACTCTTTATCCATAATTTTTTTAATCATGGGATTGCAGCAATTCAGCCACATCTTCAGGCTCCACGTCTGATTCTAGCTCTATTGCTATTTCCACCACATCTTCAGTTACTTCTTCTACTGAAGTCCTGAACCTCTCAAAGTCATCCATGAGGGTTGGAATCAACTTCTTCGAAACTCCTGTTCATATTGATATTTTGACCCCTTCCCATGAATCGTGAATGTTCTTAATGGCATCTAGAATGGGGAATCCTTTCAAGAAGGTTTTCAACTTACTTTGCCAAAATCCATCAGAGGAATCACTATCCATGGGAGCTATGGCCTAAGAAAATGCATTTCTTAAATAACAACACTTGAATAGCAAAATTATTTCTTGATCCACGGGCTGCAGAATGGATGTTGTATTAACAGGCATGAAAACAACACGAATCTCACTGTATATTCCCATCAGAGCTCTTGGGTGACCAGGTGTATTATCAGTGAGCAGTATTATTTTAAAAGGAAACTTTTTTATTTTCTGAGCAGTGGGTCAACAGTGAGCTTAATCTAGTATACCATGTTCTAAACAGACGTGCTGTCATCCAAGCTTTGTTGTTCCATTTATAGAGCACAGGCAGAGTAGATTTTTAGCATAATTCTTAAGGGCCTGAGGATTTGTAAAACGGTAAATGAGCATTGGCTTCAACTTAAAGGTACCAGCTGCATTAGCCCCTAACAAGAGAGTTAGCCTGTCCTTTGAAGCTCTGATGCCAGGTATTGACTTCTCCTCTGTAGCTATGAAAGTCCTAGATGGCATCCTCTTCTAATAGAAGGCTGTCTCGTCTACATTGAAAATCTATTGTTTAGTGTAGCTACCTTCACTTATTATCTTAGCTAGATCTTCTGGATAACTTACTGCAGCTTTTACATCAGCACTTGCTGCTTTACTTTGCACATTTATGTTATGAAGACAGCTTCTTTCCTTAAAGCTCATGAACCAATCTCTGCTAGCTTCAAACTTTTCTTCTGCAGCGTTCTGACCTCTCTCAGCCTTCGCAGAATTGAAGAGAGTTAGGGCGTCTCTCTGGATTAGGTTTTAGCTTAAGGAAATGTTGTATCTGGGTTGATCTATCCAGACCTCCAAAAATTTCTCCATATCAACAATAAGAATGTCTCACTTTCTTATCAGTCATGTGTCACTGGAGTAGCACTTTTAATTTCCTTCAAGAACTTTTCCTTTGCATTTATATCTTGGCTAACAGTTTAGAGCAAGAAGCCTAGCTTTCAGACTATCTCAGCTTTGGACATGCTTTCCTCACTAAGCTTAATGAGAAAGACACATGACTCCTCCTTTACCTTGAGGACATTTAAGTGTTATTAACTGACCTAATTTCAATTTGTTGTGTCTCAGGGAATAGGGAGGCCTGAGGAGAGGGAGAGAGATGGGGGGAACAGCTGGGTGGTAGAGCAGTCAGACACACATAATGTTTATCACCTAAGTTCAATGTTTCATGTAGGCATTATTTGGCACCTCAAAAACAATTACAAGAGTAACATCAAAGACCACTGATCACAGATCACCATAACAAATATAATAATAATGAAGAAGTTGGAAATATGGCGAGAATTACCAAAATGCAACACAGACACGAGTTGAACAAATGCTGTTTGAAAAATGGTGCCAAAAGACTTGCTTGACACTGGACTGCCACAACCTTCAATTTGTAAAAACTACAGTAACTGCAAAGTGCAATAAAACAAGGTATGCGTATACTGACTGAAACATATGTTTTATTTGGAAAATACATGCCAATACAGAAATTATCTTTTAAAAGTTAAAATGATTACCATATCATTTCTTAATTTAACAAATAGACACTTTAAACTCCATGAGGAATTTTATCTGTTTTGCTCACCATTTTGTATACAGAGCCAAGCATAAATTCAATTATTATTTCTAACGTTAAAATCTATAAAACTCTTAGAGCAAAAGATAAGCAGAACACTCTATGACATAAATCACAGCAAGATCCTTTTTGACCCACCTCCTAGAGAAATGGAAATAAAAACAAAAGTAAACAAATGGGACCTAATGAAACTTCAAAGCTTTTGCACAGCAAAGGAAACCATAAACAAGACCAAAAGACAACCCTCAGAATGGGAGAAAATATTTGCAAATGAAGCAACTGACAAAGGATTAATCCCCAAAATTTATAAGCAGCTCATGCAGCTTAATAACAAAAAAACAAACAATCCAATCGAAAAATGGGCAGAATACCTAATAGACATTTCTCCAAAGAAGATATACAGACTGCCAACAAACACATGAAAGAATGCTCAACATCATTCATCATTAGAGAAATGCAAATCAAAACTACAATGAGATATCATCTCACACCAGTCAGAATGGCCATCATCAAAAAATCTAGAAACAATAAATGCTGGAGAGAGTGTGGAGAAAAGGGAACCCTCTTGCACTGTTGGTGGGAATGTAAACTGATACAGCCACTGTGGAGAACAGTATGGAGGTTCCTTAAAAAACTACCAATACAACTACCATAGGACCCAGCAATCCCACTACTGGGCATTTACCCTGAGAAAACCATAAATCAAAAAGAGTCATGTACCAAAATGTTCATTGCAGCTCTATTTACAATAGCCCAGAGATGGAAACAACCTAAGTGTCCATCATTGGATGAATGGATAAAGAAGATGTGGCACATATATACAATGGAATATTACTCAGCCATAAAAAGAAACGAAATTGAGCTATTTGTAATGAGGTGGATGGACCTAGAGTCTGTCATACAGAGTGAAGTAAGTCAGAAAGAGAGAGACAAATACCGTATGCTAACACATATATATGGAATTTAAGAAAAAAAAATGTCATGAAGAACCTAGGGGTAAGACAGGAATAAAGACACAGACCTACTAGAGAACAGACTTGAGGATATGGGGAGGGGGAAGGGTAAGCTGTGACAAAGCGAGAGAGAGGCATGGACACATATACACTACCAAACGTAAGGTACATAGCTAGTGGGAAGCAGCCGCATAGCACAGGGAGATCAGCTCGGTGCTTTGTGACCACCTGGAGGGGTGGGATAGGGAGGGTGGGAGGGAGGGAGACGCAAGAGGGAAGAGATATGGGGACATATGTATATATATAACTGATTCATTTTGTTGTAAAGCAGAAACTAACACACCATGGCAAAGCAATTATACTCCAATAAAGATGTTAAAAAAAATCCCACAGAAGATAAATATATATTCATTAATCCAATTTATACAATATTTCAAAGTATTGGAACATTTTGGATTTAGAGAAAAAACTCATGAAAAACATTTTACTGTTTAAGATAACACAGGTGACACTCATGTTACTGGGAATTGCATGTTAGCCATTCCACCCACAAAACTCCTGTAAAATCCACATTGCACTTTAAGTAAACTTAGTCTATATATAATCACTGGTTTTAAAACCCAACTAATTTTGACTCATGACAGCATTTGAACTGTCAGTGTCAATCATTCAAAGCTATTCAATAAAGTTAAAGAGCCAAAAATGTTCATTCCATTGTGAATTATCAAAGCGTAAAACTACTTGTAAATCACTGGGATCTTATATTTTGACCTTGACGGTTAAAATACATAAATTCTCTCAAAAGAAAAAAAGAACTAAAAATAAGTCAATGAAATAACTCTAACCTTTATTGTATTTTATTTTACTCAGACAAAATGTTGAGATAATAAAAAAGAAATAATTTGCAGTTTAAAAAGGAAAGAATATTTGTTTTTCTGTTAGTTTTGTTTTGTTTTTTTGCGGTACGTGGGCCTCTCACTGCTGTGGCCTCTCCAGTTGCGGAGCACAGGCTCCGGACGCGCAGGCTCAGAGGCCATGGCTCACGGGCCCAGCCACTTCGCGGCATGTGGGATCTTCCCGGACCGGGGCTTGAACCCGTGTCCCCTGCATCGGCAGGCAGACTCTCAACCACTGCACCACCAGGGAAGCCCATAAAAAGGAAAGAATATTGCTCCTGTACTTTTTAGGTATCTGAGTAAAGAAAGCAGCAAATACTATCAAACTATTATAGTTAGCAAGTATAGTTGATTCATTCTTCCTCATTCATCTCATCCTCCCTAACAAAGAGACTGATAAGAAAATTACTTTTCCTTTATCAGAGAGAAAAGACAACTCTTAAAATGTAACACAAATATCAATAAAAAGAAGGAAAATCGACAACCACTATCTAATCTAACACACATCAACCAATTAAATGGGAAAATACTCTTTAGAAATGCAATAATACTCAAGCCTGGAAACAAACAAAAAGTGTCCAACATTTTGTGGTAGAGTAAAATTCTAAAGATACCACTTTCAAGATTCCTACCCCTTGGTTGTTCAATCAAACACTAACCTAGGTACTTCTGTGAAAGGACTTTGTAGATGTAACTAAGGTTGTGGATCTTAAAATAAGATTATCCCATATTATCCAAGTGTGCCAATTTAATCACTTGAGCCTTGGAAAGCAGAAAAACTTCTCCAGCTTAAAGTCAAAGAGATGCAGCCTGAAGAGAGAACAGGAGAGATGAGGCAGAGGGGGCAGTCAGAGATGTGAAGCATGAGAAGAAATCAATCTGCCATTGGTGGCTATAAAGAAGGAGGAAGGGGGCCACAAATACAATCAAAGAATGCAAAGGCTTCTAAAAACTGAGACGGACTTCTAAGAACTCAAAATGACAAAAAGAACCTCGATTGTCCAACTGCATGGTGCAAATTCAGCTGAGTGAGTTTGGAAATGGATTCTTCCCAGGACCTCCTAATAAGAGTCCAAATGACCAACACCTGTATTTATTTAGCCTTGGGCAACTTGGATCAGAGAAACCAGGAGGGCCTACCAGACTTCTGACCTGTAGAACTATGAGATAATAAATGGGTATTGTTCTAAGCTGCTAATTTGTGGCAATTTCTTACAGGAGCAATAGAAAATGAATACACATTTCCTTATGTCCTTCCTTTTCTCTTAGACACAGATGTCACAGGACAGATTGAGCTATGGAAGCAAAGATCATGGGATGGCATGTTAGCATGGATAAGAGAAGTAGAGGAATGTAAAACTAGAAAAGTTTCAAGGCTCAAAAAGACTTTTTGATGAAGAACCTTTGAGAAGTTACTGGTTCTTGCAGCTATTGCACCATCTTCTGTGAACATGAGTACCTCAATACACACAGCATAATATTGTGCTCAGAATAACTATTAAATCAGAATTACAGAAGTCAGAATATCTGCATCTGGTAACTGTTATTTTGAAAAAGTAATGCAGTAGATTCAAAACTGCTATTTTGAAAAAGTAATGCAGTAGACTGTGTTAGTACACAAGGCTTGGTTTGTAGGATTATATTAAAGCAGCATGCCTGAAAGTTTTGAGGCATGTTCTGCTAACTTAAATCTTCAAACCAAAACTACTTTCATAAATGCATCTTTATAAGTTACTATTTTAAAGTTTATAGATTATAAAAAGGATTGCTGAAACTTAATAAAAGTCTTTCCATATGAATAATGTTTGAGAAATTACATTTGAAATCAAATCTCTAAAATTTGATTAAAAAGATAAGTGCTTGTCATTTTCCAGCAATATGAACTTTTAAAACTTATTCATACAGTAAAACCTCCAATTTTATATAAAAACTGTATTAATAAAACCACTTGACCAAATACAAAGTCATCAGGCCATATACCAGTATATATGGCTTTTGCTTAGAAATAGGTAGAGTATAATTTTAGAAGTATATTAAACTTCCAAAGCATTTGAATATGTGCATATCATGAGGTTTTCACTTATGCCATTAAACCTTAAATGTCATTTAACCTAGAGATGAAATAATACAATACAGAAGTATTCCAGAGAGTAGGTAGAGGGTCAAACTACAAATTCAACAAGAAAGGTCATGTGCAATGTGGCACAAACAGCATATTTTTAAAGACTACATGGGTGAGAAAAGAATAGCCTCCTAAGAAATTCTCTGAAATTGCCTCATTTTACTTAAACTTGCATTTGAGTTATAGGAACAGACAAAAAATATATATAAATGAGCAAGAAATATATCAGTTAGTGTTAAGAAATGGGTAAAGAATTAAAGCAAGTAGATGTGTTGGTACTGATTAAATGGCCCGGAAAGGCCTCTCTGAAAATGCAATGTTAACATCTGAATGATACAGAGGAGCCAACAATTAATAAAAAAGAAAAAACAAACAAAAACAGAGAACAAACAGTGCAAAAGCCCTAAGGTTGTTTTCCCCATGAAGGCACAGTGGCAGACAAGAAGGAAGCAAGATGAGGTTAGAGAAGAAGGTTGGGGCCAGACTGTGTGGGGCTTTGTAAGCTTATACAGTTGACCCGTAGATAATGCAGGGGGGTTATGGACACTGACTGTCCACAGGCAAAAATCTGAACATAGCTTAGAGTTGACCTTCTGTATCCGTAGTTCCTCTGTATCCACGGTTCCTCCATACCCGGAGTCCCACATATTCAGATTCAACCACCTGCGGATCATGTAGTACTGTAGTATTTACTATTAGAAAAAAATCTGCATAAAAGTGGACCTGCACAGTTCAAAACCATGCTGTTCAAGCATCAATCATATATAAATCTGGAATTCATTCTAAGTGTTTTTTGAAAAGATTTTGGAAATTTTAAGCAAAAAAGAGAGATGATTTGGTTTAAGTTTTTAAAAGCTCACACAGCCTTCTGGAGAGAATGGACTGAAGAGGAAGCACAAACTGAGGCAGGGAGACCGATGAGGAAAGCGGTCTCTGATTTAACACACACTTACAGTGCCCATGCGCCAGAAGCTGTTTAAGGCACTGGGGCACAACCATGAACAAAACAAAGCTTGTGCCCTCATGTGGCTAATATTCTAGTTGGGGAAAAGGAAATTAATAAACAGGTAAATAACAATATGTCAGATGGTGATAATAGTTAAAATAAACAAGGCAAAGGAGGATATGGAGAGCTGAGGAAAGAGTACATTATTATATAGACAGTGCTCAGAGAAAGTATTAGCTTAAAAGATGACAATTGAGCAGAGAAGCAAGGGTGATAACTGGGGGTGGAAATCTGCTGGAAGAAGGAACAGCAAGTGCAAAGGCCTTGAGACTGCAGAAACAAACTTGCAGCACTAGAAAAACAGGAAAAAGCCTACTGTGGTTGTTAAAGATTGAGCAAGGGTGACAGTGGTAGGAGATGAGATCTGAGGGGAAGAAGAGGACCAGAAGAGGTAAGACCCTGTAAGACACTGGAGGGACTCTGAGAAAGATTAGGTGCCATCAGAGAGTTAGAACGGAGAAGTGATATGATCTAACTTATATTTCAAGAGACACTCTAGCTGCTATGCTGAGAATAAACTGGAAGTGGGAAAGAAAGAAAGCCTGATATAATGGTGGCTTGAAAAAAGTGGTAGATGGTAGTGGAAGTATGAGAAGTAATTAGATTCTCCACATTATGAAGATAGAGCCAAAGCTATGGCAGTAAATGAGGTGACAGATGATGGTGGTTTGCATTAGGTTGGTAATAATGACACCAAGTAAATGAATTCAGACTAAGTTTTAGAGTTGGAGCCAAAAGGACTAGCTGGTAGATTGGGTATATGAAGTAACGAAAAGAGAGAAAGGATCACTTCTGGGTTTTTTGTTTTGAGCAGCTGAGTGGATCCTAATACAGACAAATCAAAAGTTCTGTATTGGTCATCTGACATTCATAAGAAAACATCAAATGAGCATCTGTATATATGATCCTAGAATTCCACAGAGAGGTTGGGGTTAGAAATAAGAGATATAAAAGTCAGTAATTTACAAATGATATTTAAAGTCAGGAACTGAATGAAGTCATGAAAGAATGTATAATAATGAAAGAAGGGAACCCAGGGCAAGACTGCAGTGGAAGGAAGAATATTCCAACATTTAGAAGGAAGGAAGAATACTCCAACATACAGAGAAGCAACCAATAAAGGAAAGAGAAAAGGAAAATCCTAAAAGGATTGAGAAATGAAAGAGGAAACATAATAATCAAGAGAAGAAAGTGGAAAGTGTTTAAAGAAGGAACAAATGGACAACTGTGTTGAGAGATCAAGTAAGATAAAAGCACAGAAGTCACTATTGGAAATAGATATATGGAAGAAGACCTCATTAACCTTAACAAGAGCAATCTTGTGGAACTTTAGGGAGGAAGTACAAATAGAATGAGTTGAAGGTAGAATAAGAGTTGAGGAAATGGATTACTGTGGTCTTTGACTATGGACACACTTTCAGGATGTTTTGTTGTAGAAGAAAATAAAGAAATGGGACGATAGAAAGGGGATAGAGGGTCATGGGCACCATTTTTAAGACAGGTGATACTAAAATATGTTTGTATACTAACAGAAAGGATCCAGTAAAGAAGGTGAAATTGATGATGCAGGAAAAAGGGATAATGGCAGGAATGAAAAAGGAAAGAGCAAATGGCTGGCCTTTAATTGGAGCAAGGACATTCATTCAGAGTAACAAAAGGGAAAGCAGAATGAGTATGAGTACCATTGTAGGTAGCTGGTAGAACTGTTAGTGGGAAATAAACATTTTCTGTCTTATTGCTTCCATTTTCTCAAAAAATGCTAGTAAAAGGTTACTTCAAGGGACTTCCCTGGCGGTCCAGTGGTTAAGACTCCGTGCTTCCAGTGCAGGGGGTGCAGGTTTGATCCCTGGTAGGGGAACTAAGATCCCACATGCCCCGTGAAGTGGCCAAAATAAAAACAAAAAACAAAAAAGAACAGGTAGAGATTGTAAGATAAGTACGATAAAGGGGAAAAAATGTAAACTAAGGTCAGCATAGAATAAAATGTAAATTAAAAACATACTTCAGGTCACTGGTCTAGTTCTAGAAAAGAAGTGTACTTACCCAGAGTTTTACATGCAAATAGAGTCATGGCACTTTGCAATCTGTCTGGTCTGAGAGCCTGTACCACAAGAACCTTAAAATAAAGTGCAGAGTATTTTTAAATAATAAAGTTCCTATAACAGCTGTAACTAAACAATAGTTAATGTTAAATTAAACAAATGTTTACCACAATATTTACTATGCCTAAAACTGTCACAATAGGTATATAAAAAGACACGTCTTTAATAGCCAAAATATTACTAAAATTCATCAGATCTACCATCAAAAGTAAACATCAGCATGTAAGGGTCATAGTATTAGCTATGTCTTCAGGAACTAATAAAGAGCCCAATGGCCGGTGAAAATAAGGGTATGTAGGTAAAGCATTCTTGGTGACAGCAGTGTAGAAGCATAAAACTCTTAACCAAAATTTTCAAACTACCAATTTTATGCTGAATCATATCTATCTGTTCCTAGATGTTTAAGTTTTCAAATGAAGTTTTTCTCAGTTTTTTTTTTTTTCATTGTTTTTAAACACACTTGGTGAAATAGAATTCAACAAGGGGCAGAAGCACAGCCAGCAGCCTAGTTAAGAGATATAAATGGAAGGGTCATTTCCTGGAGTGTCAACTCCTGTGCCCTCTACAACCTAAGACTTTGGTCTAGCCAAAAGACTGAGTGGAACCCACCAGTAGGTTTCATCATTATATTTCGACACAAAATGGAAAAAAAAAGTTCCCTGTTCCTCACCATAAGGTCTTTTCCTTAGAGAGAACCCTGGGAAAAGAGTGAAAAGCCTGTACAATCTATACTTTAACTTCTTTAGGTAAGACGTGTTCTCTATTGAGAAATCCCCCTTGGGTCAGAGGCAGAGGAAGTAAGAAAAGCTACAGTGGGAGACACCCTACCCAGAAAGGTTGCCAATGATTTCATTGTCTGGACAAGGTGGCAAAAGCAGAAAGCCCTTTCCCACATACGCCCATTAAGGTTATGTGACACCCTAAAGGCAAAGCTTTTATTTAAATGGCTTCTGAGTGACAACAGAAACATTAAATACATTTACACGTTTAGACAATTTACCTGCTGAAATAAGGAAACTTTCTTTGCAAGAATAGATGGAAACTCTTGCTCACACATTGAATTATGATAATAAGTATGCCACAAAGCTACATCTTCAAAACAGAGGGTCTGATAAAGACTGGGGAGAGCAATCTAAAAAATAAAAATAACCATATATACTGAGCTACAAGCAAATATAAATACACACACATACATCCATACTAAATACACACACACACTAAAAAAAGTAAGTGGAAACCAATTATTGATATTTACCATTTGTTTTCTAATTCGTGTTGGCTTATTTAATCACTTCTAGATCAGAAACAGTATGGCAGACTTATCTAATCCAGAATTAAATAAAAGCAAATATTTCCAAAGTAGTACTAAATCAATACTGCAAATTAACAAATCTTTTCTCTATGTAAAAACATTTGTACCTATCTCCACCTTGTGGAGAAAAGAATACTTTCATTAAAACCATGTGCAAATTTTAACCATTGCCAGAATGGAGTTCCATGTTAGAGTGCAAAAATATGCCCAGTTTCAAATCTTGACTCTATACTTTCTCAGTGACCATAAGTAAGTGACTATATCACTCTGGGCCTTAGTTTCTTTATCTGTTAAATGAGGACAATAACAGTAGCTCCCTCACAATGTTGAAAATATCTAATGAGATGATCCATTTTCAAATTCTGCATACCTTGAACATAGTAAGTCATCAATAAGTGCTGGCTACTCCTACCGTTTTAACCATGTGCTACTGTACCATTAGAATAGTTGTGAAGAAAAGCAGGGAAAGGAAAGGAAGAATGGAAACATATGTTACAGATTTTGAGAGAAGTATATTTGTCTTTCATTACCCACAAAAACAACACTTTAGCCTGAGTAAAGAACACAGACAGAACTGTTAGGAGTTAGGCTTTTTCTTCCCCATGCCCCCATCCTCACTGCCCAAGTCATACGAGGGGAAGAAACTGTGGGGAGGGGAAGGAAGGAAGGAGAGAAAGAGGAAAAAGACACTATATTTGGAAAACCTACATATCAAAGGCATGTAGGAATGTGGTGTCAGAATGCCTTAATTAAAATCATAGTTCCAAAACTTCCCAGCTATTTGATATTGGATAAATTATTTAACCTGTCTACACCTCAGTTTGCTCTTCTCAAAAACAGGCATAGTTATGACCTCTTCAATAGGTCATTGTGATAATAAAATAAGATAATGCATCTGAAGTATTTAACATGATGCTTGGCACATAACAGTTCCTCAAAAATATGTATGAAATTGAAAAGAAAATAGGTTCATGCATTTTGCAACTCGCTGCACTGATTCTTATTTCTCATCTGTAAAAAGAAAGTTAATAATACCTCCCTCTTAAGGTTTGTGTGATAATTGAATAAGATAATTCATTTGAAAATGTTTTATAAACTAAAATGATAATAAAACACTAATGTATATTATAAACTTTCTCTGAATAGGAAAGCCCCCCTTTCCTAAATGTTTTGCATTTCTTTACTTAACAAGAAATTAGTATGTGAAAAAAAGCATCATTATAATTTTTTTTTTTTTTTTTTTGGCGGTATGCGGGCCTCTCACTGTTGTGGTCTCTCCCGTTGCGGAGCACAGGCTCCGGACGCGCAGGCTCAGCGGCCATGGCTCACGGGCCCAGCTGCTCCGCGGCATGTGGGATCTTCCCAGACCGGGGCACGAACCCGTGTCCCGTGCATCGGCAGGCAGGCTCTCAACCACTGCGCCGCCAGGGAAGCCCCATCATTATAATTTTTAGGTTAACACAGTTAAGATTTTTTCTCAAGTGTAACCTCTCAGTAGATCAATTGTTCAAACAATTTTAACTGTATCATGTTGATTATTATTAAGTTTGCCATTAGGAGTTCATGAAATAGTTCAGAGGTCCTGCCCAATAATCCAGAAATCTCTTCAAATTCTCACTATTTTTCATAATTATTGATTTTATGCATTCTATTAAAATTGTTTAAAGGACTAATCAGAATAATTCTTGGATATTCTTTTACCCAGGGATTTTACATCATTTCACAAAAATATCAACACTGAGTATGAATAAGTAGCACATAAAAATATAAACAGAAATAACTCAAATACTAAAAAAAATAAATCTTTCATAGTAGAAGAGGAATACCTTTAATGTTGCCACTGCCCAGCTTCTTTCCTGGTCAATCCAAGACGGAAGTTGATCACGTATTCTTTGTTGAGAGTCCTTTTTAATAAGAGCAATTATTTTCCTTAGTATATCTGGTAAAACTCAGACTTTAAAAAAATTAAAAATTGACCAGCTAATTTTATGAACACTATTTTGAAAAAAACTCATTCTATGTATTCTTTAATTTTTATCTATTTTACAAGTCAATATGGTAAAATTCTACATAACATCAGGTACTGGTAAACATTTAGACAAATGTTACATTCATTTTCATAGGGCTTAATCTTTTGTAAAACTTCAGAAAAACTCAAATGTAATAAGAAACTTCCATAGAATTATATTATTTTTAATTGTATTTTGCATGTCAGACATAATCTAGGTTTCGCATTACAGTTTGGATAGGTTGCTTTGAAGAATAATATTATCCATTACATGTTTAAATAGAAAATTACTAGAGAAAAAGCTAAATTTGAATAAAGTTGTCAAAAGTTAAATGAAGTAGTTTTTAACTTTACTTATATAAGAAAATTTTCCTAGTTATGTTACGAGATTTGACCTTCCTCAAATTACAAAAGTTTTCTTGGAACCAAATATATATACACTGAAAAAAAGAAACCATATTAATTTCTTATATTTAATTAATATTCTCAGAAGAATACATGTCCTCAAGGACAAAAAAACACATATAGGTCCATTTTCTATTAGGGCAATATACAGGCAAAGATATAGTCCTCTAATTAAAATATAATTTCAACAGTAATTTAAAACTTCTCTCAAGCAAATTATATTTCATGAAAACAAAGCCAGAGTTATTTTCACTAAGAGTGAAATAATAATTTTGTTATTCTAACTTACAGCTTTCCGCAGCATGTCTCCAACAACCACACCTGTAAATGTATCCCATTCCTATTAAATAAAAATATGAGAAACACACAAAAAATATTCTAACCATTTAACAAATCTTTTTAAATTTCCCCATAAGACAGCTTACAATTTAGCTTTCTAAAAACATGGAAAAAAATAAAACTCCTTTCATACCTTCCCACTCTACGACATTAACATAAGAATGAGTTCATGTACCATACCAACATAAAACATTAAAACAAAATCTACTAGAATAATTTTAAGACAAAAATAGAACTACAGGGCTTCCCTGGTGGCGCAGTGGTTGAGAGTCCGCCTGCCGATGCAGGGGACACGGGTTCGTGCCCCGGTCTGGGAAGATCCCACATGCCGGCGGCTGGGCCCGTGAGCCATGGCCGCTGAGCCTGTGCGTCCGGAGCCTGTGCTCCGCAACGGGAGAGGCCACAACAGTGAGAGGCCCGCGTACCGCAAAAAAAAAAAAAAAAAAAAAAAGAACTACATTATACATGTGAGTCTCAACATCTAAAAATTTAAATGTCTTATTCAATTAGCATTTGTCACTACATTTAATTTTTCCTATTATATACTACTCCTCACTAACAGATAAGCAGTAAGGTGCGCCAAAAGTTTAAAAATTGTGTATATTGGGAAAAATAGAGAAAAGTACTACCACTAACTTATCTTTTCCAACATATTGGGAGAAGACTGCCATTACTCCTTTTTTTAAAAAAATTAACCCATGGAATCAAAATTGATCAAGTGTTACAGAATCTAGAGCTCTTAGAAAATCTATGTCTTCACTCTGGGTTACCCATTCAGATAATTATGGGCACTACCATATTATTTGTTACACATTGGCCAGCAAATAAAGCCAGGACATATTAAAATTTGAGAGCCATATGGAAAAATTACCAAAGCAACATACTTCCTGCCTCCACCCACTCTGACCACTCATTCTTCCTACTGAAGTTATACAGTCACAAATAAATAAAATACAAATTATCACTACTACTTTATGCAAGTCAAATAAAACTGTTCTCCTTTCCCAATGATAATTTATTTATACTCCAGGAGGGAAAACTAGGGAAAATTAAGTCTTATACAGCAGAACATATTGAGCATGGTGAAAAACATACAGGAGGAGGGAAAGGCATCAAAGTAAATAGCTTAAATAAAAAGAGTCAAGTTAAATTTGGAAGAAACTATACAAGTCAGCCAGAGCATGTGGAGTTAGAGGAAAAGAGAGAACAGTCACATGGAATGGTATGCATTCTTTTAACTATTCAAATGAGGGGAACCCAGAGCATAGTTACAATCTGACCATAGAGAGTTAAAGGTTACTAGGTCAAAGTGCACTGTCCATATATACTATTCGCTGCCACCCTGGCTACTGAATGCTCACTTTAATGATAATGGCATAATAATGAGAAAAATCACTTACAAATAATTTTTTTAATATTAGAAGCAGGTCAGAGATGGATTACTTAGTTCTATCTTGAAGGAAATTATTTTCAAGTTTGAGAGGGGGTTATATGGTAGACCAGAAATGAAGTCACAGACAAAAAAAGATAAATTATACATTAAAATATTAACATAAACCTGCAGGCTCAAAGAAGGCTTCTGAGAACTGCCCACCCTCTTGCTTCATCTGCTGACTCTGAGCAAGTCAGTGGAGGTAATAAATAATGTAGTGGCATACCCATATTGTTTAACTTTTTTATATTTATCAGTTCCACTGCTTAGACGAGGGAAATAAGAAGGCTGACTCTACTGGTGCCCTGGAAAAGTGGACTTGTGTTCAGAAAAATCTAGGTAGTATGGTAAGTTAGAGTTCTTTCCCTGCCTTACCATTGCTTCAGAATACTGGGCTCACCCAAACGAGAGTACAACTGTAAATCAGCATCTTACACTAAACTTCTAACTAAGTAAAAAATAGATTGACATGTAATTTCTAGCCTTAAGTAACTTCTAATCTAACCATAAGTCTGCCCATTACCAGATTTCTATGCAACTTTTTAAATAATTTTCTCCTTTCCTTCCACTTACATTTTCTTGAAAAAGTTCAGGATGCATGCCTCGAACGAAATGCAAAGCGAACATCAACTGATCAGCCTGAAAAGAATAACAGATGTTATCTTGCTTTTTCTAAATTTGTGTTTTTGGAAAAGCATAGTACTTAAATTTTGGTTCACAAAATCTGTATTCTGTCATCTAATAATCTACTTTTATCATCTACATATGACAACTCTTCTAAGTTGGGGATGAGAGTACAGAGAGAGTGCTAACACTTTTAGAGGTAGTGCTAAGGATTAATCAGTGTGTACATCTCATTAAAAAAAAAAACAGATTTAACTAGCTGAAATATGATTGTGAGGTTTAGATTAGTCATTACTAACCAGATCAACCTTTTGGATTAGTAATCTTCAATCTGTCAGTATGTTATATTCTCCTGAATATTCTGTATGCCCCTAAATCAAGAAACTTCACTTCTAGAAATTTATGCAGGGGATCAAAAATGTACTCCTAGAGAAGAAATAAGGATATTCATTGCAAGGTTTTTAAAATGTTTATTTATTTATTTGGCTGTGCCAGGTCTTAGTCACAGCACATGGGATCTTCGCTGTGGCACATGGGATCTTCAGCGTAGCGTGCAAGATCTTCGTTGCATCATGCGGGGTCTTTGGTTGTGGCATGAGGACTCTTAGTTGCGGCATGTGAACTCTTAGTTGCGGCATGCATGTGGGATCTAGTTCCCTGCCCAGGGATCAAACCCGGGCCCCCTACATTGGGAGCATGGAGCCTTAACCACTGGACCAGCAGGGAAGTCCCGCAAGGCTTTCTATAATGAAGGGAAAACTGAAATAAATGTTCAAAAGTCTATCATGAATAACAGTCAAATCAAAGTGTATAGCATAGCTCATATTGTTTATTTAAACAAATATGTTTATATAAACAGATATGGATATATATCTGCAAAAGAAATTAGAAATAGATATCAAAATTTTTATCAGTGATTTATTTTTGAGATTACAGGTTATTTTTATTTCATTATTTTTTCTTAGGTATATTTTGCAAACTTTCTAAAATAAGCTTATATCATTTCCATAAAAAAAACAACCAGCAACCAGTTTACTAACAAAACCATCTGCTCAAGCACCATCTTTCCTACCAAGTTCTAATTCAAACTTTATTTAGCTTTTCCCATATTGTAAATAATACTTTATTCGTATCTAATATTATATCTGTGCATGCTTATAAACCTACAGATAAATATAAGGATATTACAATACAATATATGCAAAAGATATGCTCAAAAAAAAAGATCCTGCTGTAAATACTACCAGCAAGTGATCTCCTTGCCTGCAAGAAAACCACCCCTCTGTTGGAAAAATCCAGTGTCTTGAATAATACAATACAAAATAATAATTTATTTTATAAAAGTATATATTGGGGGCTTCCCTGGTGGCGCAGTAGTTGAGAGTCAGCCTGCCGATGCAGGGGACATGGGTCCGTGCCCCGGTCCAGGAGGATCCCACATGCCGTGGAGCGGCTGGGCCTGTGAGCCATGGCCGCTGAGCCTGCGCGAACAGAGCGTGTGCTCCGCAACGGGAGAGGCCACAACAGTGAGAGGGGCCCACGTACCACAAAAAAAAAAAAAAGTATATATTGGGTATGTTTGTGTGTGTATATATACATATATATATAGCAAGTACTCAATAAATATGTATTAAGTGAATAACTAAAAAACAAACATGTTCACAACTACAACACAGTCAATGAGTGAAAACAAAGCATAAAAACTGGAAGCAGATGGCCATCACTCAGGTATGAGAAAAACAGTTACAACCAACTACAGTGTATATAAAATAGCTACCATGTGGCTTAAAATATATAAAAAGCAAGGCATATCATTGGGAGATATGTGTAATATTCTTTGGAATTAGAAGGTTAGAATTCAGGTTTGGCTGGAGACTTTGCTGGTGGTCCAATGGTTAAGAATCCGTCTTGCAATGCACTGTACACCGGTTCAGTCCCTGGTCGGGGAACTAAGATCCCACATGCCGCGAGGCAACTAAGCCCGCGTGCCACAACTACTGAGCCCACATACTCTGGAGCCCGTGCATCACAACTAGAGAGAAGCCTGCGCACTGCACTGAAGAGTCCACTCTCCACAATGAAAGATCCCGCGTGCCACAACTAAGACCCAACGCATCCAAAAAATAAATAAGTAAATATAAAAAAAGAGAATATTAAAAAAAGGAATTCAGGTTTGGGATTGAACAGTAGCTAGCTGTATAAGGCAGTAAGTTGCTTATTTTACACACTAACGAATATTGTAAATGATTATAATAGCATCCCTCATCTAAGGTAAAGAAATAATGATTACGATAAACAAGACAATAAATGTATTACTTTGAAGGCTTTATCACTTAATAATACAGTCAATTCTTTTTTACACACATATAATGCACACACAGTATTAATACATTTATTTAGCCATTTCTTTCTTTGAACTAAGGAAGAGTAATGTAGTCTCTAGTGTTAGTGGAGAGAAGAGAAGGCTCTACAACTCTCTGAGTCCCAGATTATCCACTGGAGTCAACGAACTACTTTATTGATTATTACTGAGCCAAGCTCTAAAATGTTGGCAAAAAATAGGCACATGTTATGTAGTCAATAAATGGGTAATGGTGGTCATCCTTTTCTTTGTTTTCTAGTCACAGAAGACATCCTGACCTTAGGGATAAGCCTATAATCAAGTTGGCCCAATCTCAATATATCATGCCACAGATAATGGTACAAGGGATGATGCCATATGACCTAAGCCAGGCAAACCAGGATCATCTTCTATGATTTTCCAACTGGGAGATGGCAGAAGAAAGCTGTTTATGGTAGCTGTCTGGTTGCCTAGCTGTACCAATGAATCCCTTTAGCCATAAGAATTTAACAATGATTTTATAATGAGGAAAAATGATAATTCAAGAATAAACATAAAAATATAGTTTACTGAGAGACAGAGGACACATTGCCAATTACCCTGAGGTAAAATCAAGAATGAATTAATCAAGCTTAAGGATTATCTGAATATTTGTTTCCAAAAAAACCTGTCAATAACCAGAGTTTAGAAAACATTTTGGACCTATAATATCCTTGATCTTCCGAGCTTATGAGTCGGAAAATTTGGGTGTTTTAATTTAAGTTCAATTTATTTCAGTACGCTTGGGTTCTGTTACAAAATAATTTAATATCAAGAGGATACATAATAAAATTTCAACTGATATCTACATAATTAACTAGCTGAATGAAGAAAAACGGTAAGAGACAGTAGACCACTGGATGGTATATGTCAGCCACATATTCCATACCATGCCATCACACACACATCATACTCTAGTAAAAATTCAAAAAGAGTGAGACTATTAGAGAAGGATTAATACAATATGAGAGAATCTTAAAGTCAACTTTATAGCTGATAAGAAGTTCACATTTCCGAACGTAATGGTTTGTTTTAACCACATTCTATTACCAAGACGTCTTTGGCATCATGCAAAATGGGTTTGAATTCTAGCTCCAACACCCACTACATCTGAGTAACCTAGAGAAAGGTTAAAGCTCTAACTCTCGGCTTCTTCCTTTATATAATAGAATTGTTGTAGGAATTAATTAACAATGTGTTAAAGTGCTTAGTGCCTAGAACGCTGTAAGTCTTAAAAGGCGACAGATAGTAACTATCTGCTTTACAGTAAAAAGATACAGTACGTAATACTGGAAAGGAAATTTATTTCAAAAATATTCCATAAATCCCACAAATCTCAGAGACTAAGAAGCAGTAGAAACTATAATTCATTCATTTTATTTCTACCCTATAATATTCATTGCTTTCAAATATGTTTAATGAAAAGTCTAAGTAGATGTTACCATATGAAGAAAAATCTTGTTTTAATCTCAAAGAAGTTGATATAGGATAGAACTCAGGCACTCACACTTGTGCTTGAAGCTAAATCATACATTTTAAAAAAGAATTCCATGCACATTTACCTATACTTCCAGAAACTCTAAAGGGTTAGATACAATACTAAAAGTTTCAAAGTTATCTAAGCAGAAGAAAATTATCTAAATTACCAAGGTTCATTTTAATAACCACAGTTTATAAAATTTCTAAACACCCAACCAGAGAACTTCCATGTTTTTATTATAAGAAAACACATTTTGATAGGAAAAATACCATAATTCAAATTAAATGAAATGTAAGATAAATACAATCATGAGATGCTGTAATTATTTTATTTGTAAAACATAATATTCATCTGAATTTTAATCAATCAACTAGCAAATTCATTTGAAGAAAGAAGCAAGGTGAGCTGCATAGGCATAAAGTTTAGAAGGACTTTGCATGAAAAAACTTCTATTTATACATAACAAGACATTCTTCCTATACCATTTCAAATCTTTTAGACAATACTTCCATAAGGGGAAACAATAAGAATCATATGGTCTCACAACATTTTTTTAACCTGTTTCTGTACTCTCGCCCAATATAGTTGGAAATTATTTAATACGCCAACAAATTCCATTATTTTGTATCTATTTGAAACAATAAACTGTGATGAAGAAATGATATGTAAAGGTGCTAACTTGTACATAGGTTTACTATAATCATCATAAGTTTGGGGAAACCAAATATGCTACTTATCCTATCATTGTCTAAGGTACTTAGGTTACTGAAATAAACACTTTTGAACTCATGAATAAAAAGAATGATATAGCTAATAATCTAAACTGAAAGTACTAGACGATTTTCCCCATTTGGTTTAATTCATTAAAAGTCTAAATTTTCTGATATAAAACAAGTCAATCATTTCTCTGTTCCAGGTCAAGATGCTTTCAGTTCAATGTGATGTGAATACTAATAATTCTCTCTCTATTTCAAGAGTCTATTGTTGTCATACTGCTCTCACTAACACAACAGCAAAACCAGCATTAGAGAAGCTCTGGCAGTCAGTTTAACGTAACGCTGACTGCTAAAAACCGAAAACCTTTCACTAAAATATAAAATTGGTTCCATCCTAAGTAAGGTTAGAGTGCTAAATCTTGAGAAATGCACCTCAGTTTTACAATTAATGTGCTTTCTGAATTTTTATTCACCACTGAAACTCTATGGAATGCTGAATTCAAGATGAATAGATTTAATATCACTCCTATAGAAATACGAATTTTACAAAACAGATATTCCATTATCAATTAAAAACATGTCTTAAGAGACCTTCAAGATGGCAGAGGAGTAAGATGTGGAGATCACCTTCCTCCACACAAATACATCAGAAATAAAACTATATGTGGAACAACTCCTACAGAACACCTATGAATGCTGGCAGAAGACCTCAGACTTCCCAAAAGGCAAAAAACTCCGCATGTACCTGCGTAGGGCAAAAGAAAAAAAAAAAAAAAACAGAGACAAAAACAATAGGGACAGGACCTGCACCTCTGGGAAGGAGCTGTGAAGGAGGAAAAGTTTCCACACACTACGAAGCCCCTTCACCGGCAGAGACAGCGGGGTGCTGGTGGGGAAGCTTTGGAGCCATGCAGCAATAAGGGTGCAGAAGGCAAAGCGGAAAGATTCCCGCACAGGGGATCGGTGCCGACCAGAACTCACCAGGCTGAGAGGTTTGTCTGCTCACCCACTGGGACGGGTCGGGGCTGGGAGCTGAGGCTCGGGCTTCGGAGGTCAGATCCCAGGGAGAGGACTGGGGTTGGCTGCGTGAACACAGCCTGAAGGGGGCTAGTGCACCACAGCTAGCCAGGAGGGTGTCCGGGAAAAAGTATGGACCTGCCTAAGAGGCAAGAGACCATTGTTTCGGGGTGCGTGAAGAGAAGGGATTCAGAGCACCGCCTAAACAAGCTCCAGAGATGTGCAAAAGCCACGGCTATCAGCGTGGACACCACAGACGGGCATGAAACGCAAACGCTGCTGCTGCAGCCACCAAGAAACCTGTGTGCAAGCACAGGTCACTATCCACACCTCCCCTCCCCGGAGCCTGTGCAGCCCACCACTGCCAGGGTCACGTGATGCAGGGACAACATCCCCAGGAGAACAAACGGCGGGCCTCAGGCTGTTGCAACGTCATGCTTTATATTTGTTTAGTATTTAGAGTTTATTATCATTGGTAGATTTGTTTATTGATTTGGTTGCTCTCTTCCTTTTTATATATATATTTTTTTCCTTTTTCTCTTTTTGTGAGTGTGTATGTACATGCTTCTTTGTGTGACTTTTGCCTGTATAGCTTTGCTTTTACCATTTGTCCTAGGGTTCTGTCTGTCCATTTTTTTTAAATTTTTTAATTTTTAAAATTTTTTTTTTTTTGCGGTACGTGGGCCTCTCACTGTTGTGGCCTCTCCCGTTGCGGAGCACAGGCTCCGGACGCACAGGCTCAGCGGCCATGGCTCATGGGCCTAGCTGCTCCACGGCATGTGGGATCTTCCCGGACCGGGTCATGAACCCATGTCCCCACATTGGCAGGCGGAGTCTCACAAACTGCGCCACCAGGGAAGCCCTAATTTTTTAATTTATTTTTTAGCATAGCTTTTAGCACTTGTTCTGATTGGTAGAATTGTTTTTGGTTTGGTTGCTCTCTTCTTTCTTTCTTTCTTTTTTTCCTTTTTTCTCTTTTTTTTTTTTTTACAACTTTTTAACTTTTTAAAATAATTATATTTTATTCTAATAACTTTATGTTATTTTATTATTTTATATTTTCTTTCTTTCTTTCTTTTTTTCTCCCTTTTCTTCTGAGCCATGTGACTGACAGGGTCTTGGTGCTCCAGCCGGGTGTCAGGCCTGTGCCTCTGAGGTGGGAGAGCTGAGTTCAAGACACTGGTCTACCGGAGACCTCCTGGCTCCATGTAATATCAAACGGCAAAAGCTCTCCCAGAGATCACCATCTCAACGACCAGCAACCTACAGTGCTTGACACCTATGCCAAACAACTAGCAAGACAGGAACACAACCCCACCCATTAGCAGAAAGGCTGCCTAAAATCATAAAAAGGTCACAGACATGCCAAAACACACCACCAGAAAGACAAGATCCAGTCTCATCCACCAAACACAGGCACTAGTCCCCTCCACCAGGAAGCCTACACAACCCACTGAACCAACCTTAGCCACTGGAGGAAGACACCAAAAACAAAAGGAACTACGAACCTGCAGCCTGCGAAAAGGAGACCCCAAACACAGTAAGTTAAGCAAAATGCAAAGACAGAGAAACACATAGCAGGTGAAAGAGCAAGGTAAAAACCCACTAGACCAAACAAATGAAGAAGAAATAGGCAGTCTACCTGAAAAAGAATGCAGAGTAATGACAGTAAAGATGATCCAGAATCTTGGAAATAGAATGGAGAAAATACAAGAAACAATTAACAAGGACCTAGAAGAACTAAAGAACAAACAAACAACAATGAACAACACAATAAATGAAATTAAAAATTCTCTAGAATAGATCAATAGCAGAATTACTGAGCCAGAAGAACGGATAAGTGACCTGGAAGATAAAATAGTGGAAATAACTACCACAGAGAAGAATAAAGAAAAAAGAATGAAAAGAATTGAGGACAGTCTTAGAGACCTCTAGGACAATATTAATTGCACCAGCATTTGAATTATTGGGGTCCCAAAGAAGAAGAAGAGAAAAAGAGAGGGACTGAAAAAATATTTGAAGCGATTATAGTTGAAAATTTCCCTAATATGGGATAGGAAAAGGTCAAGTTCAGGAAGCACAGAGAGTCCCACAGAGGATAAATACAAGGAAAAACACGCCAAGACACATATTAATCAAACTATCAAAAATTAAACACAAAGAAAAAATATTAAAAGCAGCAAGGGAAAAACAAGAAATAACATACAACATACATACAATACAACAACATACATACATACAACAACAAGAAATCTCCATAACGTTAACAGCTGATCCTTCAGCAAAAACTCTGCAAGCCAGAAGGGAGTGGCAAGACATTTTTAAAGTAATGAAAGGGAAGAACTTACAAACGAGACTACTCTACACAGCAAGGATCTCATTCAGATTCGATAGAGAAATTAAAACCTCTACAGACAAGCAAAAGCTAAGAGAACACAGCATCACCAAAACAGCTTTAAAACAAATGCTAAAGGAAATTCTCTAGGCAGGGAACACAAGAGAAGAAAAAGAACTACAATGGCACACCCAAAACAATTAAGAAAATGGTAACAGGAACATACATATCAATAATTACCTTAAAGGTAAAAGGATTAAATGCTCCAACCAAAAGACACAGACTGGCTGAATGGATACAAAAACAAGACTCGTATATGTGCTGTCTACAAGAGACCCACTTCAGACCTACAGACACAAACATACTGAAAGTGAGGGGATGAAAAAAGTTATTCCATGTAAATGCAAATCAAAAGAAAGCTGGAGTAGCAATTCTCGTATCAGATAAAACAGACTTTAAAATAAAGACTATTACAAGAGACAAAGAAGGACACTACATAATTATCAAGGGATCAATCTAAGAAAAAGATATAACAACTGTAAATATTTATGCATCCAACATAGGAGCACCTCAATACATAAGGCAA
This sequence comes from Delphinapterus leucas, assembly GCF_059928025.1. Lineage (NCBI taxonomy): Eukaryota > Metazoa > Chordata > Mammalia > Artiodactyla > Monodontidae > Delphinapterus > Delphinapterus leucas. Next base: position 79,564,084 of record NC_143135.1, on the reverse strand, counting down.
ATGGTAACAGCTATAAAAGGGAAAATCCCCAGAGGAGGGGACTTTAACACACTGCTATCACCAATGGACAGATCATCCAAAATGAAATTAAATAAGGAAACAAAAGCTTTAAATGATACACTAAACAAGATGGACTTAATTGATATTTATAGCACATTCCATCCAAAACAACAGAATACACTTTCTTCTCAAGTGCTCATGGAACATTCTCCAGGATAGATGATATCTTGGGTCACAAATCAAGCCTTGGTAAATTTAAGAAAATTGAAATAGTATCAAGTATCTTTTCTGACCACAACGCTATGAGACTAGATATCAATTACAGGAAAAATCTGTAAAAAATACAAACACATGGAGGCTAAACAATACACTACTTAATAACCAAGAGATCACTAAAGAAATCAAAGAGGAAATCAAAAACTACCTAGAAACAAATGACAATGAAAGCACAACCACCCAAAACCTGTGGGATGAAGCAAAAGCAGTTCTAAGAGGGAAGATTATAGCAATACAATCCTACCTCAAGAAACAAGAAACATCTCAAATAAACAACATAACCTTATATCTAAAGCAATTAGAGAAAGAAGAAAAAAAAAACCCACAGAAGGAAAGAAATCATAAAGATCAGATCAGAAATAATAATAAACAGAAACAAAGGAAACAATAGCAAAGATCAATAACACTAAAAGCTTGCTCTTTGAGAAGATAAACAAAATTGATAAACCATTAGACAGACTCATCAAGAAAAAAAGGGAGTAGACTCAAATCAACAGAATTAGACATGAAAAAGGAGAAGTAATAACTGACACGGCAGAAACACAGAGGATCATGAGAGATTACTACAAGCAACTATATGCCAATATAATGGACAACCTGGAAGAAATGGACAAATTCTTAGAAAAGCACAACCTTCCAAGACTGAACCAGGAAGAAATAGAAAATATAAACAGACCATTCACAAGCACTGAAATTGAGACTGTGAAAAAGAATCTTCCAGCAAACAAAAGCCCAGGACCAGATGGCTTCACAGGCGAATTCTATCAAACATTTAGAGAAGAGCTAACACCTATCCTTCTCAAACTCCTGCAAAATATAGCAGATGGAGGAACACTCCCAAACTCATTCTACGAGGCCACCATCACCCTGATACCAAAACTAGACAAAGATGTCACAAAGAAAGAAAACTACAGGCCAATATCACTAATGAACATAGATGCAAAAATCCTCAACAAAATACTAGCAAACAGAAAGCAACAGCACATTAAAAGGATCATACACCATGATCAAGCGGGGTATATCCCAGAAATGAAAGGAGTCTTCAATATACACAAATCAATGTGATAAACCATACTAACAAACTGAAGGAGAAAAAACGATATGATCATCTCAATAGATGCAGAGTAAGCTTTCAACAAAATTCAACAGCCATTTATGATAAAAACTCTCTAGAAAGTAGGCAGAGTGGGAACTTACCTCAACATAATAAAGGCCATATATGACAAACCCACAGCCAACATCATTCTCAATGGTGAAAAACTGAAACCATTAACACTAGGATCAGGAACAAGACAAGGTTGTCGACTCTCAGCACTATTATTCAACAGAGTTTTGGAAGTTTTAGCCACAGCAATCAGAGAAGAAAAAGAAATAAAATGAATCCAATTTGGAAAAGAAGAAGTAAAACTGTCACTGTTTGCAGATGACATGATACTATATAGAGAATTCTAAAGATGCTACGAGAAAACTACTAGAGCTAATCAACAAATTTAGCAAAGTATCAGTATATAAAGTTAATGCACAGATATCTCTTGTGTTCCTATACACTAATGATGAAAAATCTGAAAGAGACATTAAGGAAACACTCCCATTTGCCACTGCAACAGAATAAATAAAATACCTAGGAATAAACCTACCTAAGGAGACAAAAGACCTGTATGCAGAAAACTATAAGACACTGATGAAAGAAATTAAAGATGATACAAACAGATGGAGAGATATAACATGTTCTTGGATTGGAAGAATCAATATTGTGAAAATGACTCTACTACCCAAAGCAATCTACAGATTCAATGCAATCCCTATCAAACTACCAATGGCATTTTTCACAGAACTAGAACAAAAGGTTTCACAATTTGTATGGAAACACAAAAGACCCCGAATAGCCAAAGCAATCTTGAGAAAGAAAAACCAAGCTGGAGGAATCAGGCTCCCTGTCTTTAGACTATACTACAAAGCTACAGCAATTAAGACAGTATGGTACTGGCACAAAAACAGAAAGATAGATCAATGGAACAGGATAGAAAGCCCAGAGATAAACCCACGCACATACAGTCACCCTATCTTTGAGAAAGGAGGCAAGAATATACAATGGAGAAAAGACAGCCTCTTCAATGCATGGTGCTGGGAAAACTGGACAGCTACATGTAAAAGAATGAAATTAGAACACTCCCTAACACAATACACAAAAATAAACTCAAAATGGATTAGAGATCTAAATATAAGGCCAGACACTATAAAACTCTTAGAGAAAACCTTAGGCAGAACACTGTATGAAATAAATCACAGCAAAATCCTTTATGACCCACCTCCTAGAGAAATGGAAATAAAAACAAAAATAAACAAATCAGACCTAATGAACCTGAAAAGCTTTTGTACAGCAAAGGAAACCATAAACAAGATGAAAAGTCAACCCTCAGAATGGGAGAAAATATTTGCAAATGAAGCAACTGACAAAGGATTAACCTCCAAAATTTAAAAGCAACTCATGCAGCTTAATATAAAAAATAAAAAAAAAATCCAAAAATGGTCAGAAGACCTAAATAGACATTTCTCCAAAGAAGATATACAGACTGCCAACAAACACATGAAAGAATGCTCAACATCATTCATCATTAGAGAAATGCAAATCAAAACTACAATGAGATATCATCTCATACCAGTCAGAATGGCCATCATCAAAAAATCTAGAAGCAATAAATGCTGGAGAGGGTGTGGAGAAAAGGGAACACTCTTGCACTGCTGGTGGGAATGTGAACTGGTACAGGCACTATGGAGAACAGTACGGAGGTTCCTTAAAAAATTACAAATAGAACTACCATATGACCCAGCAATCCCACTACTGGGCATATACCCTGAGAAAACCGTAATTCAAAAAGAGTCATGTAGCAAAATGTTCATTGCAGCTCTATTTACAACAGCCTGGAGATGGAAACAACCTAAGCGTCCATCATCAGATGAATGGATAAAGAAGATGTGGCACGTATATACAATGGACTATTACTCAGCCATAAAAAGAAACGAAATTGAGCTATTTGTAATGAGGTGGATGGACCTAGAGTCTGTCATACAGAGTGAAGTAAGTCAGAAAGAGAAAGAGAAATACCGTATGCTAACACATATATATGGAATTTAAGAAAAAAAAATGTCATGAAGAACCTAGGGGTAAGACAGGAATAAAGACACAGACCTACTAGAGAACTGACTTGAGGAAACGGGGAGGGGGAAAGGTAAGCTGTGACAAAGCGAGAGAGTGGCATGGACATATATACGCTACCAAACGTAAAATAGACAGCTAGTGGGAAGCAGCCACATAGCACAGGGAGATCAGCTCGGTGCTTTGTGATCACCTAGAGGGGTGGGATAGGGAGGGTGAGAGGGAGGGAGACGCAAGAGGGAAGAGATATGGGAACATATGTATATGTATAACTGATTCACTTTGTTATAAAGCAGAAACTAACACACCATTCTAAAGCAATTATACTCCAATAAAGATGTAAAAAAAAAAAAAACACATTATCTCTGTTATTTAAGGCAAGTAGTGTTAGCCGCTGTTACAAATCCTAAATCTTAGTGGCTTTATACAATAAAACTTTCTCTCTCCCTCACAAAAAAAAAAAAAAAAAAAAAGTCATGTACCACAATGTTCATTGCAGCTCTATTTACAATAGCCAGGAGATGGAAGCAGCCTATGTGTCCATAGACAGGTGCATGGATAATGAAGATGTGGCCATATAGACAACGGAATATTACTTAGCCATAAAAAGAAACGAAATTGAGTTACTTGTAGTGAGATGGATGGACCTAGAGTCTGTCATATAGAGTGAAGTAAGTCAGAGAAAAACAAATACCGTATGCTAACACATATATATGGAATCTAAAAAAAAAAAAAAAAATGGTTCTGAAGAGCCTAGGGGCAGGACAGGAATAAAGATGCAGGCATAGAGAATGGACTTAAGGACACGGGCAAGGGGAAGCGTAAGCTGGGATGAAGTGAGAGAGTGGCATGGACTCTTATATACTACCAGATGTGAAACAGATAGGTAGTGGGAAGCAGCCACATAGCACAGGAAGATCAGCTCGGTGCTTTGTGACCACCTGGGATGGGGGATAGGGAGGGTGAGAGGGAGATGCAAGAGGAGGAGATATGGGGATATATGTATATGTATAGCTGATTCATTTTGTTATAAAACAGAAACTAACACACCATTGTAAAACAATTATACTCCAATAAAGATGTTAAAAGAAAACAAAAAGTCTTAAGAGTTATAAACTATAGCATTTTTTAAAAATAATTTCAACTTTTCACAATAGAAAAGTATTACTCAAGATAGGCAATGAAAAATTCCAGTTGGGTACTAAAATGTTGGGATGGTAAGCCTACAACCCCTCTCCTAGTGCAGGAAAGTGCTGGCTTTAGCCTACCTTAAATATACTTTTAAAAGGTAAAGTGACATAAAAGAAGTAACCCTCTGGGATTATCAGTCGTTTTAAACATTTACTTTATTATATTTTCAAACTTTTCTGCGAAAAAGAAGTAACGCTCACTAAACTTCACTGATACTGTACATTAAGTCATCTTGGTACTGAAATGCTTATCATATCCTTCTCTAATTACATTATTAAAATATGACAAAAGGATTTAAATCTCATCAGTAAGTATAATGTATCACTGAAAATAAAATAAGAACATATAATTTATTCACTAGAAAATAAAAAAGATTAAAGCTACATTCAGACTTGCTAAGTCTGGTGGCAGGGTGGTACAGGTGCTGCCGCTCTCTACCTCCTCAAGTGCCCTTTTATCGTTTCAAACTCCCTCCTAGGGATAGATAGTAAAGCATGAACTGCAGTCAGAAGCAGCTGTACCAGGAGCCCCCTTACTCCCTTGGTAACAGCAGAAGCAGCAATCAAGTAATAAAAATGCAATTCCATGTTTAAACTGTACCCCCTTGCTGTCACCACTCCAACCACCACACAGGCACAGAACATCCTGGGGCCGCCCCTCAGGCTTGGGCCCCTTGGTCCACTGGAGCAATGCTTCTGGCATAGGTGGGAGAAACAGAGTGGGCAGAGCACAAAAATTCAAAGTATACAGATTACTGTAAAGCAAGTTTATGAGCACAGACTTTAGGACCAGCCTTGCTGGGAATGAAATTCCATTTCATTTGTCTCTGGCTCTGAGATGAATCACTAAGCGAATGAGGATGGCAGAGTCTCTAGGAAAACCCCTTCTGCACAGGAATGAAGAGAGAAGAGAGACACAAGGGCCAACTCCTAAGAGAGCACTGTGGATTCCTGAACTTGGCGGGGCGGGAGGGGGGCAAAGAGTTTCAGGGAGGAAGGGGGACAGAATGGGCACTTTAAAACACACATTGACAACATGCATGAACTTTGAAAACATTATGCTAAGTGAATAAGCAGAGGACAAACACTTATATGACTCCACTTATATGAGGTACCAAGATTCATAGAGACAGATTCATAGAGTCAGAAATTCATAGAGTCAGACTCATAGAGACAGAAATCAGAATGGTGGTTCCCAGGGGATGGGGGGATGAGGGATGGGCAATTATTTATTGGGTAGGGAGTTCCAGTTTAAGATAAAAAATGAACCATGCAAATTAAGTAATATAGAGATCAAAAAATAAATCAATGATTAAAAAAGAAAATATTAAAACATTAACATAGACTTATTCTAAAAGCAAAACTTATTCTTTAAAATGCAAAGAAAATAGACAAATATGACAAATAGACAAATATGGCAAGTAAGGGGGAAGGTAAAAATAAACAACCTTAATAAAAGTAAATAGAAAAATAAGATATTTATAAGCTACAAAATTAAAAAACAGTGATAAAATCCAGAGTTGACAAGGATGCAAAGAAGGTACCTTAATTACTCTGTGTGTAGGAATAATAACTGGTAATAAAAACCTTTTGGAAGGCAATTTGATAATGCCAAAAAAAATTTCAAAAGTTTATACCCTTGGACCAGCCATTATACTTCCATTAAGAAATATAGAGTTCTGGTTCAAGACAATGACACAGGAAGATCCCAAACTCACTTCCTCCTATAGACACACCAAGTCTACAGCTAAATAAGGAACAATTTCCTCTGAGAAATACCTACAGGCTGGCTGAGCAATTACCACACACTGGGCAAAAGAGAAGAAAACCACATCAAAGTGGGTGGGAGAGGCTGGGATACAGTCTTGCCATAAAACCCACCCCTGGAACAGTGACCCAAAGTTAGGAGGACACTCAAAACCCAGACCTCTGCTTGAGGAATGAAGGGTTTGACCCCATACTAGGCACCCCAACTTTAAAGACCTGCACCTGAGTAACAGGCTCCCAAAATATCTAGCTTTGCAAACCAACTGGGCTCACAACAACGATATCCATAAGAGTGTACTCTTCTGAGAAACAGCTCAAAAAGGGCTCCTATGCTGGGACTCACCTGCCCCAGGGCAGCCGATGGAGCTCAGACTTTAAGTGAAAGAGCTTCACTTGGGTAGATTAAAGCATTGGCCTGAGAGGTAGGCATCTAATCTAATACACATGTCTAAGAACTTGCTAGAACACTCTCTGGGTACACCATCTTTGCACCCTCCGTCTGCTAGCCAACAGGTGCCATCATTGTTTTTTCCTTTTCTGGTGGGTGCCATCTTTCCGCACATGCTCTGCCTCACTCCAGGCATCGGGCATCATATTCGCACTCTCCCTCAGCCTTGCTCTAGCCAGTGGGTGCCACCTTTCTTATTTTTTTTCTTTTTCTGGTGGGTGCCATCTTTATGTTCCCCCTCTGCCTCTCTACAGCCAGCAGGCAACATGTTCTCACTCTCTCTCTGCCATGCTCCAGGGCACCAGTATCTCTCAGAAGTGAGCTTTATATACTTTTGGAGCCCTGATTTTTGTAGCTACAGCCAAGGGGCCATTCCTTGATCATATGGCTCTGGAGGCCAAGGGAGCTTGCATTCCTGGGTCCCATGGGACTCTAACAATTGGAGAGACAGTTCTTGGCAGGCTACTATCTCCAAGGTTCTGCACAGACAACATAATGACACACCCCCATCTTTCTGTGAAAGAAGCCTATTTGCTTGTACTGGAGCTTTGGTCTGAGAGGCAGGCTTCAGGTTTGGCACATACCTAGGGGCCTATGGAACTCCTCTCAGGGATCATAGGTCAGTGAATGCCGTCTTTGCCCTCTCCTTCTGCCTTACTATAGCTTGCCAGTATCTCCTAGAAAAGAGCTTATACACGTATCTAGGGCCTCCGTTTATGCAACTGCCAATCAGGAGACACCACCAGATCACCTGGCTCAAATGGCCAGTGGGGATTATACTTTCAGTCCCATAGGACTGTATATATTTTCATACTTTAAAAGTTGCTCCCTGAGCATCTGGCTTCAAAGCATCCTGAATCTACTGCTGACTGACAGGTCATGAGACACCCTCAAGCTACAGGGAGATAATAAGAATATAATAGGCTGCTTGAACAATCACAAAGGTTTAAGAGACAGCCAAGAGTTAGGGTAGGGTTGAATGATAAGGTTCAACCACCAGGACACTGGTCTAGCAGCACCATTTTGGAGTCCTCCCTCCAGCCTACTAATGTCAGGGGCTTACCCACCCATCAGTGGGCCAGCACCAGAGCCAGAAACCCCAGACCCACAGCCAGCCAATCCACGAACCAGCTCTGCACACCAGCAGACCAATACCAACCCCAGCCTCCCCAGCCCCCAAGCCCTGCAGCCCCAGCCCCTCCCACCAGTGGGCTGGCATGAGCTCCAGCCTCCCCAGGACCTGCAGCCAGCCAGCCCAGAACCTGGTCCTGCCCATCAGCAGGCCAGCACCAGCCCCAGGATCCTCAGGCTATGTGACCAGCCATGCTGGGACATGGCCCCACACACCAGGGCCTGGCAGTCAATACATGAGGTAGGGCCTGGCAGCCACCTAGAACAGGGACCAGTGCCGCTGACTAGTATGACCACAGTAGCTGGCCCCGCCGTAATAGAAGGGTCCATGCAGCCCACATAGGGGGCAACCTTAGAGCATATAGCTCTGGTAAGCAGAAGGGGGTATGCTGCTAAGCTCCATAAGACATCTCCCACATGAACCATTCTCCAAGATTGGAAAACATACTTGACTTAGAGTTCATAGAAATAAAAAGAGAATTCAGCAAAATGAGGAGACAGAGGAGTATGTTTGAAACAAAGGAAAAAGACAAAGCCCCAGAAGAAGAACTAAGTAAAGTGGAGATAAGCAATCTACCCAATAGAGTGTTCAAGTTAATGATCATGAAGATGCTCAACGAACTCAGGAGAAGAATGGATGGACATAGAGAAAAAGTTAACAAAGAGTGAAAAAATATAAAGATGAACTAAACAGAGCTGAAGAATACAATAACTGACATAAAAAATATACGAGAAAGCAATCAAAACAGATTAGATAATAAAATGAAATGAATCAGTAAACTGGAAGACAGAGTAGTGGAAATCACCCAAGCTGAAGAGAAAGAAAAGAAAAAGGAATTTAAAAATTTTAGAATAGTTTAAAAGACCTCAAGGACAACATCAAGCATACTAACATTCACTTTATAGGGGTCTCACAAGGAGAAGAGAGAGAGAAAGAAGCAAAGAACTTATTTGAAGAAATAATAGCTGATAATGTCCCTAACCTGAAAAGAAAAAAGACATCCAAGTCCAGAAATCACAGAGAGTCCCAAACAAGGTGAAACCAAAGAGGTCTAAACAAAGACACATTACTAAAAAGTGGTAAAAATTAAAGATAAAGAAAGAATCTTAAGAGCAGCAAGAGAAAAGCAATTAGTTATACACAAGGGAACTTTCATAAGGCAATGAGCTGACTTTTCAGCAGAAACGTTGCAGGGTACACAAAACAAAAAGATACAAAATATGATGTCAAAAACAGTAAACATTGGGGGAAGGTGAGTAAAAACACAGGATTGTTAACATGCATTCAAACTTAAGAGAGCATCAACTTAAACCTTAAACTAACACACACACACACACACACACACAAATAGGTTTTTATATATGAATCTCATGGTAACCACAAACTAAAAACCTATAAGAGATACATACAAAAAAAAAGAATCCAAACATAAAATTAAATACAGTCATCAAATCACAAGGGAAGAGGGCAAAATAAGATGACAGAAACAAAAATGAACTATAAAAATAACCAGAAAACAATTATTAAAATGGCAATAAGTGCATACATATCAATAATTACTTTAAATGTAAATAGAATAAATGCTCCAATCAAAAGATACAGAGTGGCTGAATGAATAAAACATCAAGAGTCATATATATGCTGCCTATAAGAGACTCACTTAAGAACTAAAGACAAACACAGACTAAAGTGAGCAGATGGAAAAATCAACTCCATGAAAATGAAAATGAAAAGAAAGCGGAGCTTTCTTTAAAACAGAATTTAACAGACTTTAAAATAAAGACTGTAACAAGAGACATAAAAAGACATTACATAATGATAAAGGGATCAATCCAACGAGCAGACATAACAACTGTAAATTGTTATTTAAAAATGGACAAATCACGTGAATAGACATTTTTCCAAAGAAGACAAACAAATGACCAACAGACACATGAAAGGATGTTAAACATCACTAATCATCAAGGAAATGCAAATTAAAACTGCAAAGAGATATCACCTCACGTCTGTCCAGAATGGCTATAATCAAAAAGACAACAAATAACAAGGGTTAACAAGGATGTGGAGAAAAGGGAACCCTTGTGCGTTGTTGGTGGGATTGTAAATTAGTACAGCCACTATGTAAAACAGTATGGAGGTTCTTCAAAAAACGTAAAAATAGAACTGCCATATGATCTAGCAATTGCACTTTTGGGGTATTTTTCAAAAGAAATGAACAAAAACACTAATTTGAAAAGATGTATGCTCCCCTATGTTCACTGCAGCATTATTTACAATAGCCAAGATATGGAAGCACCCTAAGTATCCATCCAAAGATGAATGGATAAAGATGTGGGGTGTGTGTGTGTGTGTGTGTGTGTGTGTGTGTGTGTGTCTGTATATATATATATATATATATATATATATATATATATACACAATATTACTGGCTCATGAAAAAATAATGAAATCTTGCCATTTGTGACAACATGGACGGACCTAGAGAGTATTATGCTAAGTGAAATAAATTAGACAGAGAAAGACAAATACCCCATATGATTTTACTTTGATGTAGAATCTAAAAAACAAAACAAACATAACAAAACAGAAACATATTCATAGATACAGAGAACAAACTGGTGGTTGCCTGAGGAGAGGGAGTTGGGAGATGAGTGAAATTGATGAGGAAGATTAAGAGGTACAAACTTCCAGTTATAAAATAGGTTATGGGGGTGTAATGTACAGCATAGGGAATATAGTCAATAATATTGTAATAACTTTGTATGGTGACAGATGGTTACTAGACTTATCATGTAATGTATAAAAATATCAAATCACTATGCTGTGTACCTGAAACTAATATAATATTCTAAATCAATTATACTTCAATAAAAAAAGAGGGGAAAAAAGACATGAATGCAAGACTTGAAAGCATAAAACTCCTAGAAAAGAAAGCCACTGCTTACTTACTCGTACATGTACATAAAGGTGAAGGAACTGAACAGGTTGTTCACTGAACTGCAGTCATTCATAACAACAAACAATATAGAAATAATCTAATATCCACCAGTAGAGTACTAGCATATAATTATATTATGGAATGCTACACAACCACTCAAAATAATAAAGTTAACATATTTATACTTATGTAAAGATCTTCAGGACCTACTGCCACAAAAGAGTTGTTACAGAAGAAAATATAATGTAAGGAAAATTTTTAAAACTGTATCTATATATTTGTACATATGAATATGAAGAGAGAAGAAACAGATTATAAGAAACATATCAAACCCTGAACTGGTTTACTCTAATGAAGGACTAAGAGTTAGAGGAGAGGATGAAATGAATGTTTAAAGTTTTCTTCTATATAGCTCATTAAATTTGAAACATTTTCTGAAAATATTTTAAAATTTTGGGTAATCAAATTTTACAAAGTTTTATATGAGATAATGCATTATAAAAATGTTTAAAGATATCATGAATCTATAACAAATGAAACTACTGATATATCATCCTTATATCTAGGATCATAACTACTGACAATTATTTGCTTACAATTCCTCATTTTACACAAGTTAAAACTGAAGGCCAAACAGCTGATTTTCAGAATTATAGTAAACTATAAGACCTATAAAAGAAAAATATATATCCATAGTTTTCAGTAAAGAAGGAATTCTGCAGAAATCCTCAACTATAATTCTTTGAATTTCCAATAACACCCCTTGTCAAAGTGCTGAAAGGTACTTTGAAGGGTTTATTCTCTGTCTGAAGTAAAGATCTTCAACAAAATCACTCTAATCATAAAAATTACTATCTTATTCTATAGTAACATATTAAGTATATCTTTTTCAAGATTTTCTAAGAAGCCTATATAATTGGACCATAATAACTCTATTCCTCTCACTTAGTTAACTGCCTTACAAAGTGCTTTTTTTAACATATCTCAAGCTATACCCAAGGACTGACATTAAAAAAAAAGCCCTAAGTGAAAAACCTCTGTGTTTTCTATAATATTAAGAAATTTCTAAAATATGTTTCACTGTATATTCCTCTGGGTGCCCTATAATTTGAAGACTTATGACAAATTTCTTTCGTAACTCAGGATCAGGTGTTAGTTTACTTCGTAATGCGAAGAATAGACAATTATTTTGTTCCCCAACCCAGGGGACATCCAGCAGTGTCAAGAGATGATTTTGATTGTCACAGCGGGGAAATGGAGGGCTAATGGCACCAGAAGATAGAGGCCAGAGGTGACACTAAATATCCTAAAATGCACAAAACAGCCCCCCACAACAATTAACTATGTGGCACAAAATGTCACTGGTACTGAGATTGAGAAACATCGGCTAGAAAATGACCTACATAATCCATCCTTGTTCCTTCTTTCAGTGGCTACTGACATGTTCAGGGCTAAGTCAGCTAACCCAGGGTTTGCTCTCCCTTCTTTACTTGTCACTTTTCTCCCTACGACATCCCAAGTGCTGTAAGACATTCTGGTTAGTAATGAGTTTTATTCTGGGAAAATATCAGAAATGTCAATTTTAATACCTTTCTAGTATGTAAAGAGTTACGTATAATTTAATATAATTTAACCTAATACTGTATTAAATCAAGGTTCAGGTAATATTTTATAAGTGAAAAACACAATGTTTCTTACCTTAAATAGGCAACGGCATATATATTCATATACCATATGTTTTAATGAGTTGATGAGAGACTGAATCCTCTGTTCTGTATTTTCAGAATCCTGTAGATTACAATTTGAAAATTGAAAAACGATTAGGAAATTCATGAACATTTAAAAGGTACCCCACAGTTTAATAATGCTTATAAATTGTTCCTCCAGACTCAAAACTGATTCTGGGACAATTATCTTCGGCAAACAGACTCAAGGGACTAGACGAATAAGTGCATTAAACTTCTACATTAATATAATAAAAAACTGATGTATTTTTTAATGTATAGAGTTAAAGCTTTCAATAAATGAAAATTATAATCAATTACCAGTAATATCATACGAATTGAATTTGACCATACCACTCTGATTCGTACCGGCATTAAAAATACTACATCAATCTGGGTTAAAGCCATTTAATTACTTGTATTATAATTACCAATCCAGCCCCAAAACAGTATGACCAGAACCATACTATAAAGAATTTTCTCATCCCCAGTATAGGAACTTAAACAATCTTAAACCATGCCCTCCAGCTTGAATTTGAAATACGTGGTGTAAAAATTCATACATAGTTTTAGTTTTTTATCTGCTTTTGTACCTCCATTGTACATGATTGCTATGATTTGAAAAATATCATTAATGGCTATTTTATTTGATTAATGAAAAATGGCTTGGGGTAGGAATAGTGGAGGGGATGTTGTAAAGGCTGGCCTTTTCCCTTGGTGTGATATGAGTGTAAGTTTCACTTCATTCTGGGTGCAATTGGAGAATACATGCCTTGCAGAATTCAGTTCTGGTATAACATTTAGACAAAATTTGCTTGCTTCCTTGTGATGATAACTGGCAAGGAAAAAAAAAACTAGCAAAATAATTTTAACAGTTTAGAGAAGTACACCCAGGATGACAGGATGAGCAATAAAATGTGTGAAATTAGCAGAAAACATTGTGACTTGATACTCAGATACATCAAATGTAGGTTTCTGGCTGTGTTAGTAGCATGTTCTAACCAAGAGAGCTCATTATTCACAGTTCATACCACAAACACTTCTCTTAATTTTACTATTTATTAACAAAGATCACATGTGAAATTGAAGCTTAGATCCACTAAAAGACACTCTAATGTGAGACAGAATATAGTACCTACAAGGTCCAACAGATTTTCAATGTACGTACTTCTATGTATTTCAGATTATATTTTTCAAATGAACTCAAATGCCCACCTAAACACACATGTGCATATACACGTACAAACACATGCAAAGGTCAATGTTATTCAATGGCCATATTATCACAGAACTATTGTCACTGAGGAAGTACTGAGCTATAAGCTTTTCTAAACAGTACAAAATAACCAGTATTTTTACTAAGTTGATTTAGACCTTCTAACTTATTTCTCAGTCCTTATATTTTATAGGGCCATTGAATTTTAACATACAATTTTTTTACTAAAAGATAAGAATGAATTTTAAATGAACTTATTACTGTGTACTTTCTAAGTAATTTATACAAAATTATTAATAAAAAAGAAGTTAAGTATAAATGACTCTCTAGATTTACCTGTGACACAGCAAATTAGAAATATGATCAATATATCATGAACCAACTCTCAGAGACTTTACACTATTACTGTTTTTTGTAAAAATTCTTTTACCAGCACAATATTATAAATGGTTTGATTAAATTTAACATATTAAAATTCAATTTTTTTAAAAACCAAAGGACAAAGAACACAATTATGTACCCTTCAACCCTTTCCTGCATCTTGAAACCTTATCTTTGTCCAAAGGACATTACATATACACATGGGAGAAATGCTTATCTTGTCCCCCAGGACTGAGATGACAGATTTTACTAACAAAGCCTACCCCCAAAGCAGAAGCTCTTCGTTAGGTGCCATTTTATTTCAAATCTAATGTAAGAACAACTTCAAATGATTTACTTTAGTGGAAAAGACATCAGTAAACTTTAATCATTATTTGTAATCAAATAAAAATTTTCTGAAATAACTCATTCATGAAAATATTAAGAAGTCCATGACAATGAAGACAAAGATTTTTTCCTGTTTTATTCTCCATTATATCACCCATGCACCTAGAAAAATGCCTGCCACATGGTAAGTCTGCGATAAATATTAACTGAATGAATAATAATCTTTCCTCAGAAAGATAGACTTAAGTAAACCTACTCAGATATGAAATTTTACTCCTAACTATCTAAAAGAACAAATTATTCTCACCCAAAATATAATCCTAAAAAACACTTATATTAGTATTATACTGAACACAAAAATTATAAACAACTTGATGAATTTGGTTTCATAAAAATATTTTTTAGGGTCTTCCCTGGTGGCACAGTGGTTGAGAGTCCGCCTGCCGATGCAGGGGACGCGGGTTCATGCCCCGGTCCAGGAGAATCCCGCATGCCGCGGAGCGGCTGGGCCCGTGGGCCGTGGCCACTGGGTCTGAGCGTCTGGGGCCTGTGCTCCGCAGCGGAAGAGGCCGCAGCAGTGAGAGGCCGCGTACCGCAAAAAATATATATATATATATTTTTAATAAATTAAAAAGCAAATTAATAAACCCAAAATATTTACGACAAAGGTTTAGTGTCCTTAATATATAAGAAACTCTTATAAGTAAAATTTTAAAATACTAATACCATAGAATGGAAAAATAATAATTCACCAAAGAAAAACCACAAATAATCTGATATTTATCTTACAAGTTATATTTATCTTACAAGTGACCAAAGACTTTCAAATATAGTGAAATATTTTTCAATTATCTAATAGGATAATTATTAAAAGTTATATAATATTCATTTTTGCTCAAGGTGTAGATTAAAAAGGCCCCTGTTGTTGTATTAGTTTAATATACCAACAGCATATATTTCCAAAGGATAATTAGACAATATTTGTCTAAAGGCTTACAAATGTGCATTTTTGCCCGAGCTATCCAAGTCTAGGAAACTAGGAAAATAATTGGAGAAACAAAACACTGGGGAAAAAGCCCTGTAAGTGTCTATAGCTATTTTAAACATAACCCCCAAATTCTCTGACCCTCCATCCATCAAGAGTTAAAGTCTCTTTCCCCTTCTTGAATCTGTGTAGACTCTGACTGCTTCAACCCATAGAATACAGCAGAAATGACCCAAGGCTGGGTCATAAAAGGCAATTCAGCTTCTGCCTTGTTCACTGAAATACATGTTTGGTATCTCAGTATGCAATATGAGGAATCCAATTACTCTGTGCTGTGAGGAAGCCAAGCTTCACAGAGAGGTACTGCAGTCAGCACTCCTAGTCATCAAGTCCACCCACTCCAAGTACCAGATATGAAAGTGAAGCCTCCCCAAAACCACTTGCACTCTCAATTCCTCACCAACCAAGACCCCAGACCTTGTGAAGCAGAGGTAAGCCATCCCTGCAGTGCCCTGACAAAATTCCCCATAGAATCCATGAGCATAAGAAAGAATCAATGAGCATAAGAGAAACATTGTTTTAATCTGCTAAATTTGGGGGTAATAAGATATTCAGCAGAGATAACCATAACACCCTATAGGAGGTAGCTAAATAAAGTAGGGTATAGCCTCACAAGCTCTCAAAAATATTGTGTAGGTTTGTATTTATTGACATGAAAATTGTGTACAATATATTTTTAAAGCACAGTATTATACCTTTTGGTAAAAATTATGTGTATTCTTTAATATATTGTTCCCTCCATTAGAATACAAGCTTGATAAAACAGTGTATATTCCTGTATTCCCATTTTCTAGAACAATATCAGGTATGTATTATAGCCTCAAACAACATTGGTATACAATGAAATTTTAAATGTTGTTTTCCCCAGGTAATGGGATTATGTGGATAATTTCTTAATTTTATACCTTCCTGAATCATCCATGTTTTTTTTTAATGATCATCTGAGAAGACAATCATTTATTAATTTATACTCAGAACATAAATCATTTCCATTAAGAGGACTGCCACATTGGGACAGTTTGTTAAAAACATAAAATGCAACTAAGGAGGTAGTTTCTTCTAAATATAGTTTAAAAGTGTTACATATGGTCTTTTGAAATATAATTCCAAGAAACTTTTCTCAGGAAATTATTATAAATTAAGCAGCTAGTAAAGCGATCTCTCTCATTCAGTCTCAGCTATGGGGTAACCAACAGCATACCTGTTTGTTTTGCAGAGCTCGCTGGAAAAGTCGGAGAAATGCAGCCAAACTAAAACGGTACATGTTATTAATTTTTGACAAGTCAGAGATAATGAAGTACATCTTGCTGGCACTCTCAGCCAGAGGGAGATAGGCATCCCGCTCCTGTGGAACAAGGGGTGGGGGTGGGGGGCGGGAAGGGTGACACCTTAGTTCTAATGCTTTACTGCCACCTACAGACTGCTATGCACATATCTAGCCGCAGCCTTACTTTCAACATACATACAACAAATAAAGATTAATCACAGAATTTTATAAAGAAACTGCATAATCCAGCTGTTCTATTTTTAAGTTTTTATACTTCTTTTAATCCTAAGATATTACACTTTTGTTTTGTATTTTTATGTAACTGCAAGCAATGTATTCTAAATACCTTCCCTCCCCTCTGATTACAGAACTAGAAGTAGTACATGGGTTGGTTTCAATGAAGACCAAGAATACTTGTATTAGGGGAAAGAGGTAAGCACCTGTATTAGGGTTAAATGGAATGGTAAACAGTTGTGATCAGAGGTCACGTAGGTCATGTAAGACAGCATGGCACTACAGGCTACCCCTGCAGTGGAGAAAAGTTAGAACAATGAATCTAGTGTGTGGGACTGGTACCAACAAGAACACTGATGGAAGTAGAGGTAAAGTAGAAGACTGTAACGAGTGTCCACATTAAGATAATAAAGCACCTAGCATTGTTCAACATAAGCATAGAACAAACCAATAATCACAGGGGCTTTCATTCTGACTGAAGGTAAACGATGATAAAGATGAAAGGATCATAGGATTAAATGGCCTTGAGGTTATGAACTGAACTCTGAGAAGGCTCTCCATGTCATTCTGATCAAAGCACCAGGATTATAAATATGATACTGGTAAAATTATGTGTGTGACTCAGCGATGCCTGTTCAGAAAGAGAAGACACAGAAAGTTCAAAATCCTTTTGGTATACAGTGACAGCTATGACATCTGCCAATTTTAGCTATGGTAGAGAAGGTGGGATGACTGGATTGGAAACAGGCTATAGGTTTTCTCTTATTCAGATTTCAACAGAGCTCTTTCTCAAGTGAAGAAAGTAATACTATGTTAGTGTAGAATTTGAGCAACAGCTGAAAAATACCTAAAATAACATTTGGAAAAGTCATTGAGGGAAATGGGAAATATTAAAGGATGTCAGTAAGGGTCCAGGTCAGGTTGGAGACTGGGAATTCACAATAACATTAATCTGCTTCATTGTTTGATTTTCTTCAGCAAATCTTTGTCACCGAATGTAGGAGGAAAAAATAAAAGATACATTGTACTGATATAAGGTTGAAATTTTGCTCTAGGAAATGTCAAAAGAATAAAGCAAGAAGGATTTTAACCATTTTTAAGAAAAGAGTTCAGATCAACACATTCATGGGGTCCAGGATGAGTAGGGGAGAAAAATGTTTTTGATGGAAACAATAGCTTTTAACTCTTTTATTGATATACTTAACTTGCCTTAACTTAAGAAAAGTTCCAGGAATGGCAAAGATGCTCTCTAACAGTCATTTTAAACACGTTCATTTTCAATTTCAGTACAAGTTTATAGCTCTAGAACTTTGGATAACATGCCAGAAATCAGTAGTACTCAGCAGAGCTCAATGACCAGCACTCCTTACACTTGATACCCTCAACATCTATCGCCGTCTCTATAATAAGAATTAGACCCAAGGACCTGGTGTTTTTGAATAGCTTTCTTTTTTTGCAGTCATCATTCCCCTGAAGTCCTGGTACTAAAATTTTTATCATATTAACATGAAAGTTTAAGAAAACAATACAAGATCACAAAGAAGGAAATATTTACTTGATCAAGAGAAATTTGGAGTTTGTAAGATTCTTTAAGTGACTCCTGAATAAGTGCACTGCTTGCTTTTGTCTGATTCAAAGATTCAATCAAATCCTTATTTTCCAAAATATTGCCTTGAGATGTGGCAAGTGTCTGCAGAAAAATTAATAAAATAATATGAACACTATTATATATATTAAAATAATCAATTAAAAGAAGCCCATGTTAACTATCATTAATTTGATGATGTTTTTGGGAACTTATGTTCTCTTAAAAGAATTTCATTATTTTACAGCCTTCTGTATCAAAAGATACTGTAAATCATTATATGATACTATATCATCAAAACATTGTATATGTATTAATTTTATCAACCTAATAAAAACTATTTAAAGTTACAGATCAAATCATAATTTCATGCTGCCTTTGAATGTTTTTCTGAGCATAAAATCAAATATTAATGAAATAATACAGTATAAAGACGATATTAGTTAAAAATTGCTTGTCTTAAACATTACTCCTGGAAGTCTTATATTCCAAGACATCTACCTTTTTCTATTTGAATTTTGACTTTAAGATACATATTGATGTGTCTTTGATACAACCAAAAACATGCTAAAGGTACTATAATTTTTAAAAAAACAATATTTGATTATAATCAGAATAATATAATATGAAAAATATCCTGAATAGCTCAATTTTACCTCTAAAAGAGATTCTTCAAGCTTAGCTAACTGTATTTTCTTATCTTCTTCCTGTTGTAATAGTTTTGTTTTCTGGTCCTCTAAATCAGGTTTCTCATGCTGAATAGTTAATGCCAAAAGCTTAAAAAAAAATCCAAGGTTATTCTAGCAATAAAGTTCAAACAAAACAAACCAAAATGAAAACTTCCCACAAACAGGCCTTATGTTTGATCAAATATTACAAGTATAATGATGCTACTATGTACTTCATTCTTTCTAGTTAAACATATGAGACACGTTCACAATTATTTCTGACAAAAGAGGCAAACTGAATAGTTAACTAATTGATAAAATGTTAAATATTATAGGACAGCTATAAGAAATTGCATTACTTAACATATCAACATGTAATATTCAGTTCTTAAATTAGATTAAATGTATAAAAACTATGGAAGCAAACATTTTTAATGGTAAGTAGTCACAAAAAGAAATAGTTACCTTACTTAAAATACTATATTAAAATCACAATGAGATACCACATCACATCCACTAAGATGGCTATAATTAAAAAGACAAATGATAATAAATGTTTGCCAGAATGTGGAGAAAGGGGAACCCTCATACATTATTCATAGGAAAGTAAAATTGTGCAGCTACTTTGGAAAACTTTGTCTATTCTTCAAAATGGTAAACATAGAGTTACCATAAAAACTCAGAAATTCCACTAAAAAAGCACTGAATTGTAAACTTTCAAGGGGTGAATTGTATGATATATGAACTGAATCTTAATAAAGCTGTTGAAAACTGCTATGTCAAATTCTTCAGTTTGAAACTTTAAAATAGGAAATGACATTTGCATGTCATAAAATATATTAATTCGAAATCTATTGTATAAGCATGTTCATTCAGTTCTTGTTAAAGTAATACCTAAATAGCCCTTTTCAGCAATTACTGTGGAGATCTTTTATATAGAAGAAGCAATTTTGTCAATTCTGCCAAGCTCTGAGTAATCTGTACATTATTTATGAGAAGTATCATCAAGCCAATCAAAAGACATTGTTCATAAAAATATGCAGTGAGTCATCTAGTATGGTAAGAAAAATATTTTAATAGCAGAGTTTTAAAAATTACAATAAAGTAAAAACCATGGTAAATATACATGCTATCATATAAATCAAAAGAGAAAAATATACTATTGTTAGATGTTAGAAAACAGGATGATACTGAAAAAGTCAGGATATCTTTAAAGAGGAAAAATGAGTAAGGGAGTGTATAAGTAAAAATCTGTACATGAAAATCATTTTGCAATTCATGTAATAACTATAAACTGTAATAAGCCATACACAGATAAAGTAAATTCAAACATGCAAATGCTCTAGTCAAAAAAAAAAAAAAAAAGTTGGATTTGGAATCAAAGACCCTCACCTAAAAAAAAAAAAAAAAAAGACCCTCACCTAGCTGAATAAGTCAATAGCTGCAATTTTAACATTTAAACTTCAGTTTTCACAGTTAAAATAAATAAGGTTGCTAATCTTAACATGTATGATCCTCCATTTCTCAAATTCTAACAAATATGACAGAAGTAGACTGTAAAATTAAAGTTATACCGGAAGAAGCAGCAATTTGACATTAGCAACAAATATACAATTCTAACACTAATGGAAAATGAAATAAACCCAAATGTGTTACTGATTTGCAAGTATATTTTCAAAATCATGAGTTTAAATGCTAATCAGTTTAACAAAACAGCTTCCCATTCAAAAGATTTCATTAGTATACAAAGATACTAAAGATTTCTAAGGCAAATGATTGTCCATATATACCTGTCCTCGTAATCCACTTCTTGTTGTAGTAAAGTTAACCTCAGTAACGATGGAAGCTGCATCCGGTGGAATAAAGGGATTTGGGTTTCTTGTTGACAAAAAAAGGCGAAATTCTTCATTGTAGTCGATAATTTTGTCACCTATTTGTACCACATAACGTGGTCCTGTTTTTTCAAAATGACATAATTAGTTGGCCGGAATATTCTGTATTTTGCTACATGACATTAAAAAATATAATTTTCTAGTACTTCTAAATAGTTTTTACTACAGGCTTTTTGATACAGTCCAAAATACAGCAACAGCAAGGCCACCCAAAAGACTATTAACGAGAATGCTCTACTGATCAGTCAGCACTTATGCAAACAAGGATAAATAATATTCATTAAGACAATCCTAGGATACTGAAGCATCAAAGGAACATCTACTTATATTCAATATAGTTTTAACATTAATTATATGTTTGATATTACCAATTTTTCTGAAATGTTTGATTATACATGACAAAAATAGAAACTCTTATTAATTATTCTCTACTTCAAAATTCATCAAAGTGTTTATTGTACTAGTATTTAAGATGTAACACTTGAAAACAGAATGACCTGGTAAAAACCTGGAATTAACAACATATGAGTAATTGCAAAGAATCCATTATTAACATCAAAAAAGATTTATTCAGACTGCCGTACACAGGTACTTTGCAATAAATTAAACTAAGAAAAAGTAAACTTCTGCCTCACAAAGGAGTTTTTTTTTATATTCTAATATAAAACACAATTATATTAATTATACAACATATACAGAAAAATCAATCAACAATTACATGCATTACTTATGATTTTAACTGATAAAAAATAATTTTTTAGGTAAAAAAATATATTATCGAAGATTATTTTCTAATGTTAAGAAAAACAATGTAATGAATTTTTGAGAATCCTAGAATAGATTTTAAAATTTACCTAACTTTTTCAAGTTAATGTGAAAAGAATTCAATATGTACTTTATGAAAGAGGATATGTAAATGGTTAAAAAACAATATCAAAATAATGCTGAACGTTAACCATTATTAGTAAAAAACAAATTTAAAGGTTCAATGTAATAACTCTACACCAACTAGAATGATTCAAGAAAATGCAAGCAGGATAAATGCAAAGAAAACTACTTCTAAGGACATCATAGTAAAACCACTGAAAATCTATGACAAATGCAGCACAACAATAATGCAAAGGCAGGTATTGAGTATATGGAGTTAAAGACCAATACTGGAAAAGTTTCAAAGTATTTATCTATATTAAAAAAATAAGTCACAGATGCATACTGTTATACACAGGGTAGCCATTAAAAACTATCAGGTTAATTAGAAAACTACATTAGTTATTGCATGAATTGGTTAACTGTACTACATTACAAATATTAAGACTGCCATGGTGAATAAAAATGCAAAACCAAATGATATACTGTTTATGAGAAACACACTTTATAAAGAAAACCAACAGAAAATTGAAAGTAAAAGAATGGAAAAATATACCATGCGAACACCAATCCCCAAAATTAGTGTAATCATTCTAATACCAAATTCTAAAACTTGAGATACTTCTAGAGACAAAAGACAGTTGACAATGATAAAGAAAATAACCAAACAGGAAGACAGCACATTCCAAATATGTATGCATCCAAACACACAGCTTCAAAATATTTAAAGTAAAAATTGACGGAACTAAAAGAAAAAATTCAAAATCATAGAGGCTTCTTCTCAATACATGACAGAACAAATAGAAATAAAAAGTAAAGGTATAGAAAATCTGAACGTTACTATTAACAAACTTGAATTAATTGACTTTAGAGAAAATTAAAATAACCAAGAGCAAAATTTACATAATTTTCAAGTGTACACGGAATATTTGTGAAAATTAGCCAATGCCAGATCATAAAAAAAGCCTCAACAGGATTAAAAAACTGAATACTTCAGAATAAGTTTTCTGACCACAACAGAGATAAGCTAGAAACCAATCCCAAAAGGGTAACTAGAAAATATCCAACTCCCTGGAAATTAAACAACAAAAGCAATGAGTAACTTATGAATTAAAAAAATACAAACCAAAACTTGTGGTATGAAACTGAAGAAGGGCTTAGCAGAAAGTTTATAGACAAAAAAAATGCATATATTAGGAAAAAGAAAATAATGAATTATCAATACTTTGAATTTCTATTTCAAGAATCTAGAAAAAAGACAACCAAATAAAATCTAAGGAAAATATTAAGAATAAAATAAATAAAAAGCAAAAATTGAAAATACAATAGAGAAAATCAACAAAGTTAAAAACTGGTATTTTGAAAAAAATCAGTAAAATTGATAAACTGCTATCAAGACCTACCAAAGAAAAAGAGAAAAAAAATTATCAATATCAAAAAAAAGACACATTATTGAAAAACTCATGGAAATTTTAAAGTTATAAGAATATTATATAAAAACACACCAATATATTTGACAAATTAAATGCAATAGACAAACACCTAAAATAATTAATCTAAGTTGATATATGCACAGAATATAGATTACAAACAAAACTAAATTAACTCAGGGAGAAGAAATCAAGATGGCAAAGCAGAAGGATACAGAACACATCAAAAATATGTCTACACGTGAAAGAGTTCTCACTGAAAGCTAACTGTAGACTAGCAGAACTAGAAGACTGTAAGAAAGATGCATATAGAATTGGGTATAAAGGGATGAGAAGCTATCAGGTCTGGACCTGTGCCCCTAGGAGGGGACTCAGGAGAAGAACAATCACACAGACAGAGATCCTCTCTAGGGAGTAGGTGGTTTGAGTCACAAATGGGGCACCCTTGTCCAAAGGTCAGACACTGAGAATGTGAGTCTCCTTGCTGTTTGGAGGGCTGGGGGAACTAACAGGAGGGCTGTGAGAAGCCTGGACTCCATTCATGAGGAGCACATCCTCGCTTGCTTACTTCCAAAAAAGGGCAGAGAGGGTGGATTGAAACTGCATGGGTGGCTGACTGGTTTCCTGTGACTGCCCCAGCACGCATCCCACTCTAAGTCTAGCAACTGCTCCAGCCTCACTGGGGTGAGGGCTGCTACAGCTGAGCAGAAAGCTCAGCTGTGAGAAACAAAAGCAACACAGACCTAAAGCGTGTCTGAGCAGGGTGGGAGCAGCCATTACTGGTGCTTACACAGGCAGCACATTAGAGCAGCCATGATTTCTGTCTGTGGTCAGACAGCCACAATTCACACCCAGACCAATGCCAAGTGCCCATGCCAATCCCTCTTGCCCGAGCACTGCTCCCCTCCTGGGCAAGAATGCTGGTGCTGGGATTGAGGAGAAAACAGACTTCAAGGGAATGGAGCCAGCTCGGACCCAACCCTCAAAACTTCTGCTCCACACTATTTACAACAGCCAGGACATGGAAGCAACCTAAGTGTCCATCAACAGATGAATGGATAAAGATGTGGCACATATAGACAATGGAATATTACTCAGCCATAAAAAGATATGAAATTGAGTTATTTGTAGTGAGTGGCTGGACCTAGAGTCTGTCATACAGAGTGAAGTAAGTCAGGGAAAAATAAATACCATATGCTAACACATATATATGGAATCTAAAAAAAACCAATGGTTCTGAAGAACCTAGGGGCAGGACAGGAATAAAGACACAGACACAGAGAATGGACTTGAGGACACCGGGAGAGGGAAGGGTAAGCTGGGACGAAGTGAGAGAGTGGCATGGACATATATACACTACCAAATGTAAAACAGATAGCTAGTGGGAGGCAGCCGCATAGCACAGGGAGATCAGCTCAGTGCTTTGTGACCACCTAGAGGGGTGGGATAGGGAGGGTGGGAGGGAGACGCAAGAGGAAGGGGATATGGGGATATATGTATACATACAGCTGATTCACTCTGTTACACAGCAGAAACTAACACAACAATGTTAGTCAATTATCCTCCAATAAAGATGTAAAAAAATAGAATCCAACAAAAGAGAGAGAAAAAAAAAAAAAACTTCTGCTCCAGCAACTTGGGAACAGACCCCACCCCCTACAGAGCAGTGATGGCCACTGAGCAGAGAAAAAGCCCCAGCTACACCTGGCTCTGATCTAACAACTCCATCTCCAGCCTCCTACCAAGGTGATAGATGCCAGCAAACCTGAGGAAAGACATGTTCTGTGTTCACATCAGATTCAGCTCTCCCACAAAAGCCACTGGGCACAAGCAGACTGTACCACACAAAGGCACCCATTAAAGACTGCAATAGGCAACAGTTTCACCTAATTTCATAAAGACAGAGAAAGTTAAGCAAAATGAGCAGAGGAATTTGTCTCAATTGAAAGAGCAAGAGAAAATCCCTGAAAAAAACAACTAATGAGACAGAAATTAAAAATTTACCAGATTAGGAGTTCAATGCATTAGTAATAAAATATGCTAACCGAAGCAGGGAAAAGAATAGCTGAACACAGTGAGAATTTTAATAATGAACTAGAAAATATAAAAAAGAATTAGTTAGAATTGAAAAATACTGTAACTGAAATGGAAAACACAATAGAAGGATTAACAGCTGACTAGGTGATACACAAGAACAGAAAAGTGATCTGGAAGATAGAATAATGGAAATAACCAAATCAGGAAAGGAAGGGAAGAAGGGAGAAAAGGAAGGAAGGAAAGAAGGGAGGGAGGGAGGAAGGAAGGAAGAAAGGGAGGGAGAGAGGATGAAAGAAAGAAGAACAGTTTAAGGGATCTCTGGGACAACATCAGCTGTACCAACACTGAATTATATGGGTCCCAGAGGAGAAGAGAGAAAGAACGGGGTAGAAAATGTATTTGATGAAATTATAGCTGAAAACTTCATAAACCTGAAGAAGGAAACAGATATCCAGGTACAAGAAGCACAGAGTGTCCCAAACAAGATGAACTAAAAAGACACACACCAAGACATATCATAATTAAATCAGCAAAAGTTAAAGATAAAATTCTAAAGGCAGCAAGAGAAAAACGAAGAGTCTCATACAAGGGAACCTAAAGAAGGTTACCAACTAATATTTTTGCAGAAACTTTGCAGGCTAGAAGGGAGTGGCATGATATACTCAAAGTGCTGAAAAGGAAAAACCTGCTAACCTACAATAGATATACAAAAATTAGAGAGAAAGAAACACAAGCATACCATGAAAGGAAATCATCAAACCACAAAGGAAGAATCTAAACGAAGAAAAAAAAGAACAATAAAGAACTCAAAACTACCAGAAAACAGGTAACAAAATGGCAATAAGGACATATCTATCAATAATTACTTTAAATGTCAATGTAATAAATATTCCAATCAAAAGACATAGGGTGGATTATTGGATTAAAAAAGACCCATCTATGTGCTGCTTATATACAATGGAATATTACTCAGCCATAAAAAGGAATGAAACTGAGTTATTTGTAGTGAGGTGGATGGACCTAGAGTCTGTCATACAGAGTGAAGTAAGTCAGAAAGAGAAAAACAAATACCTTATGCTAACACATATATATGGAATCTAAAAAAAAAAAAAAAATGGTCAGAAGAACCTAGGGGCAAGACAGGAATAAAGATGCAGACCTACTAGAGAATGGACTTGAGGATACGGGGAGGGGGAAGGGTAAGCTGGGACAAAGAGAGAGAGCAGCATGGACATATATACACTACCAAACGTAAGACAGATAGCTAGTGGGAAGCAGCCGCATAGCACAGGGAGATCAGCTCAGTGCTTTGTGACCACCGAGAGGGGTGGGATAGGGAGGGTGGGAGGGAGGGAGACGCAAGAGGGAAGAGATATGGGGACATATGTATATGTATAACTGATTCACTCTGTTATAAAGCAGAAACTAACACACCATGGCAAAGCAATTATACTCCAAAAAAGATGTCAAAAAAAAAAAACCCAGAAAATAAATAAATTAATAAATTAAAAAGACCCATCTATGTGCTGCTTACAAGAGACTGACTTCAGAGCTAAAGACACACTAACTGAAAGTGAAGGGATGGAAAAGAGATTTCACAGAAATGGAAATAACAAGGAAGTAGAGGTAACAATACTCATATCAGACAAAGTAGACTTTAAAACAAAGTCTATGACAAAAGACAAAGAAGAGCATCATGTAATAATAAAAGGATCAACACAAGTACAGGATGTTACACTTGTTAACATGTATGCACCTAATACAGGAACACCTAAATATATAAAGCAAATACTAAGAAACATAAAGGGAGAAATTGACAATAATAGAATAGGAGGAGCCTTTAACATACCACTTAAATTAGTGGACAGATCATCCAGAGAGAAAATCAATAAGGAAACAGGGTCTTAAATGACACCACAGGCCAGTTGGACTTAATAGATATCTACAGGACATTCTACCCCAAAAGAGCAGAATACACATTCTTTTTAACTGCACATGAAATGTTCTCCAGGATTGACAATGTGCTAAGACACAAAACAAGTCTCAACAAATTTAAGAAGACAGAAATTATTATCAGGCATTTTTTCTGACCCCAACAGTATGAAACTAGAAATCAGTTACAGGAAGAAAACTGGGAAAAGCACAAATATGTGAGGAATAAACAACATGCTACTGAAAAACCAATGGGCCAGTGAAGAAATTAAAGAGGAAAACAGGAAATACATTGAGACAAAAGATAACAGAAACACAACTTTCCAAAATCTATGGGATGCAGCAAAAGCAGTTCTAAGAGAGAAGTTTACAGCAATGCAAGCCCACCTCAAGAAATAAGAAAAATCTCAAATAAACAACCTAACCTATCATCTAAAGGAATTAGGAAATGAAGAACAAATAAAGTCCAAAGTCAGCAGAATGAAAGAAATAATAAATATTAGAAAGGAAATAAAATTAAAGAAATAAAATTAGAGACAAAAAAAATAGAAAAGGTCAATGAAAGCAAGAACTTGTTTTTGAAAAGACAAGCAAAATAAATAAACCTTTAGCCAGGCTCATCAAAAGAGAGAAAATGCAAATAAACAAAAGAAGAAATGCAAGAGGAGAAATTACAGCCATTATCACAGAAATATAAAAAATAATAAGAGAATACTATGAACAGTTATATGCCAACAAAATAGACAACCCAGAAGAAATGGACACATTTCTAGAAACATATAACCTGACAAGGAAGAAAGGGACCATCTGAACATACCAATTACTAACAGTGAAATTGAATTTGTAACAAAAAACCTCCCAGCAAATCCAGGACCCGCCGGCTTCACAAGGGAATTCTACCAAACACATAAAGAAGAGTTAATGCCTATCCTTCTCAAAGTATTCCAAAAAAGTGAAAAGGATAGAACACTCCCAAATTCATTCTATGAGGCCACCATTACCTGGATAACAAAACCAGACAAAGACACTACAACAAAAGAAAATTAAGGGCTAATATCTCTGATGAATATAGATGAAAAAATCCTCAACAAAATATTAGCAAACCAAACTCAACAATAAATAAAAAGGATCATACACCATAATCAAGTGGGATTTATTCCAGGGATGCAAGGGTCAATACTCGCAAATCAATCAATGATACATCACATTAACAAAAGAAAGAATAAAAATAACATGATCATCTCAATAAACACAAAAAAAGCACTTGACAAAATTCAACATCCATTCGTGATAAAAACTCTCATCAAAGTGGGTTTACAGGGAGCATATCTAAACATAATAAAGGCCATTTATGACAAATCCATGGCTAACATCATACTCAATGGTGAAAAGGTGAAAAGAAAGCCTTTCCTCTCAAATCAGCAATAAGAGAAGGATGCCCATCTCACCAATTCTATTCAACATAGTATTGGAAGTCCCAGATACAGTATTCAGACAAGAAAAAGAAATAAAGAGTATCCAAACTGGAAGGGAAAAGTAAAACTGCTACTATCTGCAGATGACATAAAACTATATAAACAAAACCCTGAAGTCTCCACCAAAAAACTGTTAGAACTAATAAATGAATTCAGTAAAGTTGAAGGACACAAGATTAACATACAGAAATCTGTTGCTTTTCTATACACTAACAATGAACTATGAGAAAGAGAAAGCAAGAAAACAATCCTGTTTAAAATCACATCAAAAAGAATAAAACACTGAGGAATAAACTTAACCAAGGACGTGAAAATCCTACTCTGAAAACTATAAAACATTTAAGAAGGAAACTGCAGCTGATACAAAGAAATGGAATGATATTCCAATGTCTTCAATTGGAAGAATTCATATTGTTAAAATATCCATAGCAGCCAAAGCAATCTAAAGATTCAATGCAATCTCTATCAAAATACCCATGGCAGGGCTTCCCTGGTGGTGCAGTGGTTGAGAATCTGCCTGCCAATGCAGGGGACACGGGTTCAAGCCCTGGTCCGGGAAGATCCCACATGCCACGGAGCAACTAGGCCCGTGAGCCACAACTACTGAGCCTGCGCGTCTGGAGCCTGTGCTCCGCAACAAGAGAGGACGCGATAGTGAGAGGCCCGCGCACCGCGATGAAGAGTGGCCCCCGCTTGCCGCAACTAGAGAAAGCCCTCGCACAGAAACAAAGACCCAACACAGCCAAAAATAAATAAATTTAAAAAAAAAAATACCCATGACATTTTTCACACAACTAGAACAAATAATCCTAAAATTTATATGGAACAACAAAAGACCCCAAATTTCTAAAGTAATCTTGAGAAAAAAGAACAAAGCTGGAGGTATTATGCTCTCAGTCTTCAGAATATACTAGAAAGTAATCAAAGTAGCATGATACTGGCAGAAAATCAGCCACACAGTTCAATGGAACAAAATAGAGAGCCTAGAAAGAAACCCATGCACTTATGGTCAATTAATCTACAACAAATGTGTCAAGAATATACAATGGAGGAAAAACAGTCTCTTCAATAAGCGATGCTGGAAAAACTGGACAGCTACATGTAAAAGAATAAAATTAGGACATTTTATCACACCATATATAAAATAAATTCAAAACAGATTAAATGTAAGATCTGAAAAAATAAAACTCCTAAAAGAGAAAGCAGAATACTCTTTTAGATAAGTCATAGCAATATTTTTTGGATCTGCCTCCACAGGCAAAAGGATAAAAAGCAAAAATAAACAAATGAGACCTAATCAAACCTAAAAGCTTTTACACAGCAAAGGAAACCATTGACAAAACAAAAAGACAACCTACTGAACAGGAGAAAATATTTGCAAATGATATGCTCAATAAGGGATTAATATCCAAAATATATAAACAGCTCATATAACTCAACATCAAAAAGCAAACAACCCGATTAAAAATTGGGCAGGAGACCTGAACAGACATTTTCCAAAGAAGAGATGCAGATGGCCACAGGCACATGAAAAAATGCTAAACGCTGCTATCGTCAGAGATATACAATCAAAACCACAATGAACTATCACCTCACATCTGGCAGAATGGATATCATTTAAAAGACCACAAATAACAAATGGTGGCGAGGATGTAGAGAAAAGGGAACCCTAGTACACTGTTGGCGGGAATGTAAATTGGTACAGTCACTGTGGAAAACAGTATGGAGGCTACTCCAAAAACTAAATATAGAACTACCATATGATCCAGCAATTTTACTGCTGGGTAAACTCCCAAGGTAAACAAAAACACTAATTTGAGAAGTATATGTACTCCAATGTTCATAGCAGCATTATTTACAATAGCCAAGATACAGAAGCAACCTAAGTGCCCATTAGTAGATGAATGGATAAAACAGATGTGGTATATATGTATATACCATATATATATTAATATATATTGAAAATATATACACACACACATATACACACAATGAAATATTACTCAGCCATAAAAAGAAAGAAATTCTGCAATTTTCAGTAACACGGATGAACCTAGAGGGCATTATGCTTAGTGAAATAAGTCAGAGAAAGACAAATACTCTATATTGACACTTATATGTGGAATCTAAAAAATAAAAGAAGTCAAAGTATATAACAAAACAAACAGACTAACAGAAATCAAACTAGTGCTTACCAGTGGGGAGAGAGAAGGGGAGAAGGGGAAGACAGGGGTATGGTATTAAGAGATACAAACTACTATGTATAAAATAAATAAGCAACAAGGATATACTGTACAACAGGGGTCCCCAACCCCTGGGCCGCGGACTGGTACCACCTGAACCATCCTCTACACCCTATCCGTGGAAAAACTGTCTTCCATGAAACCAGCCCCTGGTGCCAAAAAGGTTGGGGACCGCTGCTGTACAGCACAGGGAAATACAGCCACTGTTTTTTAATAAATTTAAGCGAAGTATAATCCATAAAAACATTTAATCACTATGTGTACACCTGAAACTAATATAGTTTTGTAAATCAACTATACTTCAATTAAAAATTATTCAGTTAACTAATTAGTTAAAACATAAACTCAGTTTAAAGGGTCTCAGCTCGGGTATACCGGCAACTTACAATGAAAGATAGATCACCATGGGAAACTGCACCTTGTCTCAGTAAAAAGGTATTCAGAGATGCTTTTTATAGAAGATGGACTTAACACTGGGTGATTTTAGAATGGTTCAAAGAAAGTGCGGTTTTGCTGGGGAATGGATGCTATCAGAAAGACCAGACAATTCTGATTTGTATCAATAATTTTGTTGATATCTAGGAGGTGTCAGAAATGGTGTCAGACTAAGCTATATGGGTAAAAAAGCAGAAGTCACTCATAATAGCAGGGAGAAGAGGATGTTTAGCTATTTTTGTGGCATGGAAGTGTCCTCGTTTTCGTGCGCTGACATGCTTATGGTCACAGAGTGACCTGCCTGTTGATGGTGTTCTGTGAAATGGTTTATGTTCAACAGGAGAGCACCATGGTCAAGCTGTAGAGCCTGGCCAGCTTCCAGCCCATAGTAGTCAGGTGCTGCTTTTTTCTTTCTCATTTGTGCAATGTACAAATACAAGTAAAACTTGTCTGCTATAAGGCAGGAATGTGGTTATCCTTGTGGGGGACAGTGGTAAACAAGGGAGTTTGGAATGCTGAAAAAGTTCTGTATCTTGATCTGGGTGCTTACAGAAGTGTATTCCATTTGTAAAAATCATTAAGCTATACAATTGTAAGTGTATCTCAGTAAAAAGTGAAAATTAAGAAGTAACTGATTTTCTCTTGTAAGACTAGTCATGAAGAGGGGAGGGAAAGAACACTCCTGCCATCCTATACTATTTGATTGTGTAACCCATCAATGCATTATTCTGATATAACATTTTTAAAAATATTCAAAATAAATGTTTTATTGTATAAAAAGACCCTTGGACATAAGTCCCTTACACTACTCTTAGAAAATATTACATGTAGAACTATAAAAGTCCAACACAGTCTTAACTGTATAAAGTCTTAATTTACATTGGAGTTAACCTACGATAGAGTTAATTTTGACTACATTTTTCTCCTGGGCACAAAATCTGTACTGTACTTTAGAGAACTGTGGAAACAGAATGATTAGGCACAAGTACAAGATTTGGTCTCACATTGTCTTTCCAGGGGAAGCCTCAACTTACATGGCTATTATTTTGGTTTCTGAGCCTGGATCAGGATTGAGTATATTTTGTTTCGATTTTTTTGGTTAACATATCTAATAGATTTGGAGCACCTGTATGTACAGATATATTAATTGGCTACGTTTATTGTGATGCCTTGATGACTTCTTTAACAATTAGCCAAAGATACAGGCAAGATCTGCCTATAAAGTGTACCCAAATCTGGCCAATACTTATAGTTGAAAGAAATGCATCATGCTAGGAAGTGAAAAAGAAAGTTATTCTTTTTACACGAGGCAAGAGTGCTACACAATTTTATCTGTCTGGATTTCAAAATAAAAGTTGCTTGAACGTTTATTATGACCATGAAACTTAAACCAAGAAGTGGCCACCACTGCTTCCACAATGCTTGACACAGCAATGATTAAAAATATTTTGCTCACAGCAGATACTTGAACACTGCTAATGATTATTAATGATTTCTTTTTTATATTCCCCTGGCAAGAAGATGAAAATCAGTTCATCTCTTATATGCAGTATACCTTAACAGGTCCAAACTCTTCAGAAATATATTATCATCTGAATTAGAGAAATCCAAGTACCATGTGAACTGCCATATGGGTACAAACATTCCATCATATAGGTAACATCTTGGTAATGGTCTCCACTGATAAAATTGCTCACATTGTATTGTAAACCTTTCAAGCTTAACTAACTAAAGATGATGGGACTTACATGAAGATAAACAAAAAACCCGGCCACAAAAATAATCAAATCAACATTGCTCAAGGAAATATCCCACAGCCTATTAAGAATAAACTGCTGGCTTTATAGCCACTATATACAAAGAAAGAAAATCAACAACTGAATACCTTCTTCACTTTACTAGAAGCAGCATATTCCACACCTGAAGATTTTACTACAACCTAATAATTTATCTGGTCAACAAACATGTGGCTAAGTTTGAATGGCAGCTCCTGTAAAAGCTGCAAGTGCCAACTCTGGAAGTAATCCAAGCAGTTGTAAACCAATCCTTGTCTTTGAGCCCTATATCTTTCAGATGCACAGAATTACAGATGTCTACAAAAAAATCTCACAGATAAGACAATCCAATGGAATGCTACAACCATCCACTATCCATAGGTAAAACTTTTGGCAACCTATAGCATGGAATATTCTGTACAATGAACTGGCTTCAAGTAGTGCTCTTGGCTATAAAGCATGTCACCCTGAAAATAACTGAAATATACCAGTACAGAGATTCATGGGTCAGAACTGGTGAGCTAGCTTAGGGTTTCTCAACCTCAGTACTACTGACAAATTGTACTGGAAAATTCTTTGTTATGAGGAGATGCCCTGTACATTTTAAAGATATCCTTGGAATAGACGCACCAAGTTGTTACAACCAAAAATGTCTCCAGTCATTGCCAAATGTCCCCTGGGGGACAAAATCACTACCATTAGAGAACCATTGGTCTAGCTGTGTTCAGGCCATTAAGCCGCCTAGATTCAACTGGGTTACCAAAGACATACCTATATGGAGAACCACCCTCTAGAAACAGATACAGCAATTAATCACAAGGTTAATCTTCATGTTGCACATACATATGCCTGTATGAAGCAGTCGTGCCTAAACTGAAGAATTTGGTCTAAAAGAGCCAATCAAGAATGTTTAGCTATCATCTCTACTATAACTCTCGAATCCATACTCAAACCCCAGATGCAAATGAAATAACTGTAAAGGATTAGAATGATTAATAAAAATAATTTTGACATCTATTGCTAGTAAAACTTAAACTATTTGCCAACTACACTAGCCTCTCCTCCAGCAACTTCTACATAGATAGCTGGTCAAGCAGTCTTCAGCTATTTGATAGTTGCAAACTTCTACATCTAACTTCTGCCTTGGCTGAGCTACTAGGAACACAGGAAACAGAAAATTTAAAACAATGAGACTTTGATGAAGAACTGTACCTTGCTCTTCTTTTTGATCAATACATATTTGAGGGGATTTTTGAACTGCATAAATTTGAGGAGGAGAAGTACATTCTATTCCTATTCCTTGTGCCTGTTTTGACATCACTATGTAGAAAGGCAGTTCATGTTGCTTAGGTTAAGAACACTGGGGCGTAAATGAACTTGGACCCAGGCTTTGTTTTACGTCTTTCTAGGACAACCATCCTCTGTCCCCACAGGAAATGTATGACGACAAATGGCTATTCATGAGGAACTCAAAACTGCAGAAAAGGACAATCTGAAGTATACTCAAAGGGGATAACAGACTTCAACTGATGTGACGTGAACACATGCGACTCTGGATTGAAGGTGGAAAAAGTAAGGTAGGGGCAGAGGTAATGCTCTTTTTCTCAATGAAGTGAACAGAAATTAACAAATTGACCCAAACAGCCCTGAACAACTATCTGGAATAGTGGTTCACCGTGTGAACAAATCATGATGTAGAATATTATCATTTTTTACCAGATCCAATTTTAGGGGACCTTGTCAAACTCCATTCTCAGAAAATGCAGCAGATATGGCTAAAACCTAATACCAATAAGAGCTCATCGAGATATATTTAATGAGCGCTCAAGGGTCAGCATACAGACTAAAGGGAGTCAAATCCAGATGATCCTAAAGGTTCATTTCCACCCCCTTTAAGATAGCATAGCAAGAGGTAGCTCAACAGATCTGAATTAGCTCCAGTAAAGAACAGACTGAGACCAGAGACTGAACCCCAGGAAGTAAGTTCAGGTTACATAGGCAACAGTCCCACTACTAGGGTTCTTTCCATAACATATCAATCACTGCTAAGCTAAGCATACCTATTTGTGGGATAACAGGTGATCAGTAAATAGTGCATTCTTTGCTATTTCTCTGCTTTGCCCCCAATAACTCCAATTTTCTAAACTTTGTGGTGCTAGCAAAGTGTGTGGTGTAAGTAAGTGTATGTACTTATATATAAGTACATGTCTATGACATTTTGCACAACAAGCTCTTACATAACTTTTCAAATATCAAAGTCTGGGTTAGGTACCTGCACAGAAAAGAGGTAACATAACAGTCCTAAGACCAGTATCCTTGCAACCTGCTTGCAAGGTTGGCCCATAACCATTGTATGGGAATTTGGATTTTGTTAAGGTTCTCACCATTCCCAGAATAGGTAAGAGTGGCTCACTGTGCTTAAGCTATTTGTTCAAACAATACGGTTTACGCTGAACACCTGCCTTCCTTTGGGGAGTCTGGAATTTTGCTACCTGCTAGACAGAGTGTGTTACATAATAAGCCCCAATAAAAACTCTGGACACTAAGTCTCTAATAAGCTTCCTTGGTAGACAACTTTCATACGTGTTGTCACAACTCAGCCCTGGGGGAATTAGCACATTCTGTGTGACTCCAATGAAAGAAGACTCTTGGAAGCTTGCACCTAGGTTCTTGACTCCTGACTTCACCCTATGTGCCTTTTCTCTTTACTGACTTTGCTTTGCATCCTTTCCCTGCAATAAATCTAAGCCATGAGTGCTGAATCCCTTGAGTCTTTCTGGTAAAATATTGTTCCTGGGAATGGTGTGGGAGACCCTAACATGGTGCCTCTTTTACAAAGGCACTTTAAGTTTTTTACTTGCTGTTACTATTATATTCTGATGATATTACTATAATACAGTCCCCAAAAAGTTTTCCTCTCTTTAGATTCACTGAAAAGACCAAAAATGTCAAAGTTAGTTAATGAAGTTAATTATTTTGTATTTAAAAAGTAGTTACTCTCTGGAAACTGTCAAATATTCATTTACCTTGAGCAACCAGATCTCGTCTCAATAATGGATAAAGAACAGGTTCTACACCATCCATTTCTTGTATAATAAGGGTTTTCCCAAAACGTACTGCCAACTCAAGAGCTGTGATAAAGTTACTATCCTAAGAGAATAAATAAGAATACATATGAATTCCTTTATTACCTTAGATTTACAAAAGTCCTTACAGATAATGAATGAAGCTATTAACAGCAATAACACAAATATTTTAAAATTAATATGCATGTTAACAATACAAATTATTCATGATTGCTTTTCCAGTTATAAGTACTTGGTGGTGAATCAATTTAGTAGAATAAATTATCAAATAAATTCATAAATAATTTAAATAGACATATTAGCAAAAAAGGATTTTTACATTAACAATAAAAAAGCCTTTTAAAATTTTCTACTATGATTTCAAATTGATGCAGAAATTTTCAAATTCTACATGCAATAAGTTACTCATCCAAGTATTAATAAAAACTACTTTGGGGGCTTCCCTGGTGGCGCAGTGGTTGAGAGTCCGCCTGCCGATGCAGGGGACATGGGTTCGTGCCCCAGTCCGGGAAGATCCCACATGCCACGGAGCGGCTGGGCCCGTGAGCCATGGCCACTGAGACTGTGCGTCCGGAGCCTGTGCTCCGCAACAGGAGA
Organism: Delphinapterus leucas; assembly: GCF_059928025.1. Lineage (NCBI taxonomy): Eukaryota > Metazoa > Chordata > Mammalia > Artiodactyla > Monodontidae > Delphinapterus > Delphinapterus leucas. The sequence goes on along the minus strand of NC_143135.1, from coordinate 79,526,960 downwards.
GGCCACAACAGTGAGAGGCCCGCATACCACAGAAAAAAAAAAAAAAAAAAAGAAAACAACTACTTTGGTTGTATTCAATATCACATTGAATGGAAGAAGAAAGACAAGATGATGAATTCTAGTAAACTATCTTGATGTGATAGTTCTAATTACTGTAAAAAGAACCTTTAGATAAAATTCTATAACCATTCAAGAATTTTTAGGCTTTCTGGCTAGGTAAAGAGTCATTTTAAATTCCACTCTAAGCCTCCAACTGTGGTTAAAAAAATTTTAAATATTTGGATAATAATTATTAAGATCTCCTACTACAACCGTAAGTGGCATTAAATATTTTATATATTATATAAATATATTACAATTATTCTTAAACACAAGTGAGTTAGATATCCCCATTTTGTAAGTGAAGAACATTTTAAAGAGTTAATTTTTCAAGCACCTGAAGCATATCTACAAAAATTAATCATACACTAGGCCTTCCCCAATAAAAAAAAAAAAACTGACCAAAAATAATTTCTTTGGTGAGATAAACATGACAGTGAAAAGTCACTACACAAAACACGATGGTTACATTTCATTGACCAACTGTCAAATCTTTGTACACAACAAAGATGCTCATTGATGAGTTACAGGAACAGGAAATTAAAAAGTCAAGGAGGTTTTCCTGATTCTCCAAACTAAGTAACTTACTTCTATAGCATCCTATACTTGTCTTTAATCATAATTTAGTGTAAATGCTTATTTGTTTAGTGTAAGTAATTACTTAATTTTCATCTCCATGAGGGCAGGAACTACTCACTTATAAATTCCCAGGGCTTAGATCAACACCTTGCATACAGAAGCAATCAAACAAATATTATTCCTTTTTACAAATTAGAAGACTAAAGCTAAGAAAGCTACATTTCCTTCCCAGGACCCATACCAGGTAAGTTATAAGACTCAGTTTTGAATCTATGTTTTCTGATTATAGTTCTTTTCACCACAAGATACCATTACTAGCTGGTATCTAAATTATAAGTAATACACACCTGCTGGTTAATAACTTCCAGACGTGAGTCTTTCAAATGTGTCTTTAACCATTCTGTAGCTTGGGAAGAAGGGTCTACCAGAAATGGGCAAACTCGACTCTAATTAAAAAAAAAAAAAAGATTATAAGCTTTCATTAAATGAAAATAATTTCCTAAAAATTATTAATCAATTAATGAGTGAGTTTTTCTCTCAGGCTTTAGAGAACACAAATATACGACTACAATGAGGAAATAAGGGTACAGTTTTTAGCGGCACCAGAGGTTACATTAATCAATTTTACCAGTAATTAATACTAGGTAATTAAATTTAACCACAGTAAAGTGAATATAGTCTTATTTACTACACAATAATACAGAAAATGTATATTAACAAAACAGTAAGCAGGAGTTCTAGTCCTAAGTTGATGCCATTTGTACCTCTCTTTTTGGTTTTAAAATACACAGCCAAGTCATTCCCTAACTTTAGATATTCTTTGGTTGAATAAACCATAGAGGCCTTACAAGAGAAGTATGAGCTAATCATAAAAGTATCGCTGAAATAATTAGCAATAAAATTATTTATATTTTAAGACTAATTTCTCTAAAGTAGTACCTAGTTAATATTACAAAAGGAGTATCCTAGAAGAGAAAATTACATAAGATGATAGGTTAAGATCTAACAAACTAGGAACTAAACTCATTACAGAACGCCTTGCACTAATTAAACTCTGAAACAGAAAATTAGAAACCTGGCATTGTGCCCTATACATACAATGCCACTTAGCAAATTAAAGGAAGCCAATTATACATTTATACATCTGATCAATTTAAATATATGTAAATATATTTAAAAAATATGATAAATTTTAAACTATCTAATAGTCATTGTTACCTAGCAAATTAGATTTAAATAACAGCTGACCTTATTTTTCTTAAATTTTCACATTTATTTGAAAAATGTAATGCAGTTGTGTGCTATAGGGATAAAATAACACATGAAAGTCACAGTGAAGTGAAGACTTAGAACTGGGGTAGATCTAATAAGAACATGGATGTTATCTTAGTGGTATACCAAGAGGGAGAGGGATGGTGGGAATCACATGCCCTGGGGATTAACAGCATTTTATCAGAAATGCTGTTTAAAATTTCCAGCACATGGTGATAATAAAGAGCTGACTGACTTTAAAACAGCTTTATTATTGTTTTAAAACTCTCTCTAGACAATGTGGCCTCTTTTTACCTGCACCCAGAGTGGGCCACTCCCACCACAGCTCCACAGCGTTATCCCACTGTATGATCTTCCCCCAGCATCTATTTCTGGAGGCATCCAGAAATAGCAAAATTATATGGCTAGTAAATAGCTTCTTAAGTATTACCAAAGTATTACACCTAGGTTTTAGATCTCATTTTATGCTAGCATTCAATAGCAAACATTCCACAAGTAAACTAGATTTTGCCTAACCACAAAAATAATTATTTTAAATTTTAAAAAAGTTCTTACCCATGATTTCAAACCAATGATCTGATGCAGTTAAAAAGAGAATAAGATAATGTTTCAAAAAATCATGTTTTTACCATAGAAAATATGCTTAAGAATTTCAAAGAAGGGCTTCGCTGGTGGCGCAGTGTTTGAGAGAGTCCGCCTGCCGATGCAGGGGACACGGGTTCGTGCCCCGGTCTGTGAAGATCCCACATGCCGCGGAGCGGCTAGGCCCATGAGCCATGGCCACTGAGCCTGCGCGTCCGGAGCCTGTGCTCCGCAATGGGAGAGGCCACAACAGTGAGAGGCCCGCGTACCGCAAAAAAAAAAAAAAAAAAAAAAAAAAAAAAGAATTTCAAAGAATACTTACAAGTTTGTGTTCATCTTATTTATACTTCTCCAGAGATTCAGAGAAGACCTCTGAGGTATATTTTAGGTCTGTGTTCCATGATTAAATGTGGTAAAATTCTACATTTAACAAATTATAGTAGATCTAAAAATAGTGAGCTTTCATTCATTCATGCTATTCATTCATCTACCATATGTTGAATAATGATTATAATAAGACAACACGAGGGATACAAAAATTAGTTAAGATACATTCCCTTACCTTCATTGGCCACACATCTAATAAGCAAAAAAACAAAAATTTTTTCAATCAAAAAGGACACAGAATTCTATAGGTGGATCACAGGCAGAGTTAGGAGAAGCTGCTAGGAAGCAATTCAAGTCAAACTAGGTCAAAAAAAATAGGACTTGGCCAGGCAAAGAAGTAAAAAAAGCAAATTAGGCCAAAACAACAGCCTGATTGAGAGAAGAATGAAAAGCTGGGAGTATTTGGAAAACTACCAGTAGTTTGGCATAGTTGGAATAAAAAGTATAGACAAAGATGATGCATATAAAATGGCAGGAGTAATCAGAGGTCTTTCTGATCATGAAGAGCATTTTATGCCATGTTTAAGGATAATGAAATTTTTATACTGCAGGTAATGGGTAGTCACTGAAATATATTAATCAAGGAACTGTGATGATCAGATTAACATTTTAGGAGGATCACTCCAAAATAAAGGAACTGATACAGGGGCAGGGGACCAACTGCTATAAGAATGTATTTATCCAGGTACAACATGATGAAGGCCTAAGTGAAGCCACTGGCAGTAGATGTGGTTAGAAGAGAATGAATTCATGACACATTTGAGAAGTAGATTTGACAAGACTTGCTGAATAACTAACTGAATGTAAAAGTAAAGAGACATAGTAAGAATGAGTTGCAGATTTGCAGTTTGCATTACTGGACCAAGACTGTGACATCTCCAGTGTTAGGAAATAAAAGAGAAGCAGGTTATAAGGAGTGGGTGAGGAAGAGAAACAATTATTAAAGTACATAGCTACCTTTGCCTAGCATGCATGCCCCACTCAATGCATTTCTCATGGGATTATCAATCATCTAGCACTGCACACAAGGGATGAGCAGGTGACCCAAACTAACAAATCAGAATCTTTCTGGGGAAGTAACAAATACTGGAAAGGAAGGGAAGAGATATCTTTAGTCTGAGAACATAAATTGTGATAATGGTAAACCTGGAGTCGCCAATGTCTATCCTTAACACAGGGTAGAAAGAACCTATCCAAGAATAAATACATCTCTTAAGATGGAGAGAGAGAGAGATGTCCTGGTAACACCATTCGAATCCTGAAGCTAGCCCCAATCTTTTGAACACCTCAGTTATTTAAAAGCATAAGTTGCTTTTTTTAAGAAAAAAAAAAAAGTACTAAAGTTGGCCACTAAAAGATTCTTGACTAAAAGTTTTTTTAAAAAATGATTAAAGACAGAGCTTGAGCTACCTACAAAGCTCCAGGTAACAATATCTAACAGGAAATTAGAACTACAGAGCTCAAAACAGAGGTCAAAGGCTAGAGACACATGATATCTATTGGCAAAAAAAAAATGATTAGGTAGTAGACATTTTTGAAAGAGATTTTTTTTCTTCCACTTTTACTGATATAACTGACACACAACACTGTGTAAGTTAAGGTGTATAGCATAATGATCTGACTTACATACATCATGAAATGATTATCACAGTAAGTTTAGGGAACATCCATCATCTCATACAGGTACAAAATTAGAGAAATAGAAAAAAAATTTTTTTTCCTTGTCATGAGAATTCTTAGGATTTGCTCTCTAAGCAACTTTCATATATAACATATAGCAGTGTTAATTATATTTATCATGTTGTACATAACATCCCTAGTGCTTATTTATCTTATAACTGGAAGTTTGCACTTTTTGACTTTCATCCAATAAGAAAAAGACTATTTTTAAAACATCTATAAAACTCTATAATTTTATTTTTATTTTTAATAACCACAAGTGGGATAAGAGTAGAAACATCTTGTAAATAAAACTAAAGCTCATCTTTTGATAAGGAGAATTATATTAACAGGAATAACATAAAATAAATAAGTTAAAACATATACAGAAACACACATATCTTTGAGAGGCAGCCTTACAAGCATAGACTGCCTAGATGGCAGTGTTTGAATCTTGGCTCTACCTCTTGACAGCTCTGTGACCCTGAACAAGAAACTTAATCCTTTTGTATCTCAACTTCCTTATCTACAAAAAGGGATAATACATGTACCTACTAAATAGGGTTGATTTGAAAATTAAATGAGTTAAGAGTTTAAGTGCTTTACTTGTATTAATTCTTAAATAATAATATATGAAAAACATAGTAAGTACATGTAAGTGTTGATTATTGTTATGCATTTGGGATTTAATGAAAAAATGTTTTCCCTATGCAATTTACCTTTACAATTTTATATTCTTTAGACTAATAGCAAATTAGTTTGCATTTCCTCAGCATACACTAAATGGCAGGAAGGGAAAAAAAAAATCTCAGAAATTGAATGGTATAAAGAAAACTAATTTGACACTGAACTGTCCATAAACAATAAAAAAAAATACCTAGTACATCTTCACAGGAAAAATTTATAATACTGTGAAATTTAAACCAAGAAAAATTTACAACACTGTGAAATTTAAATTAATCATATTTTTCCATCTTCTTTCTGGATGCTTTCACTCACACCTCTCCATAGTGTCTCATACTCTCCATTTATCCCCTGAGTTCCACAATATTACAAAGATCATACAATTATCTTCCAAACAAGGACACGTTTGAGAGTAAAGAAAAAATTATTAATAATCACATCAGGAGAACAGGTGTAAATCATAGTCCAAGCAATCCAGGGCATCATGGCCAAGATTTTCCCCTGCTCCTCAAGGACATAGGTCATATGAGCTTTCTGTGGCAGATAATTATTTGACTATTTCCTCACCCAGATAACACATGTGCTTCAACAGTTAGCTTAAACCAAATATGAGAATTCCAAGCACCTTTTGTTGTAAGACAAGGAATAATTTTGGACATAAAAGGTTATCCTTAGCACCAATAAGGGATTGAGCGACTATAGCCCTTGAATCTGGGAAATCCCACACTGAATCTCTGAAAAGCTTTATTGTAGTTAATGAGGAGACATGCTATATCTCTGAATCCAAAATACATTTAATTCATCACACCTAGTCATTTTTTTCTCAGGGAAGACTCCCAGAAACCCAGTTTGTACATATTTAGACATCTAACTTCATATCACATGGTAATGTTAATGAGTAGATGTTATAGACTTGTTGTATCCAACCACACACGCAACTACAACAGTTTATTCTAAATCTAGTCCACCTTAGAATTAAGATAAAATGTTAACCATAATGGAAAATTCATTTCAACAAAATGACTAATTACTCTAACAAGTTTGTCCAAATGGTTTTGTTTTGTCATATAAATGCATATGTGTCTGTAAGAAACTTGGCAATATTAAATACAAAGTAAACTAAGCTTGTCATTAAAATTAATTTCAAAGACAATATCCCCCAAATTCATCATGAAAGACAATTTAATTCAGAATACAAAAGTAAATATTTTCAATTACTATTATCAGTAAAAAATAAAAATTATTGTGATATATTTTTTCTAAAAGCCTCTGATTTGTTATGGAATAAAAAAGAAAAATTCTTAAACTAGTATTTTTTTTTTTAATCTGCAAACAATTGCTTTCTTGGAGTACTGAAAAAAGGAGTGACTATGAAACCTTGGGAAAGGAATAACAAATATGATAAAAAGTACTAGGTTGTAATGAATTTATTTACATACACATTTAGAGTTCCAGATTTGTAATTCTAGTGTGAAAAATAATGATAAAAATGTTTAAAAAATAAATTAAAGTTTAAGCCAAATCAAATTAAAAGAAGGCAAAATTGTGTAATCTTTGTTCAACGGCTTCTATGCTAGTAAGACACCAACGTATAGAGTCAAAGCACAGTCAGCTGATTAACAGGTCAAATCAAACAGAATAAATTATCCAGGAATGAACAGGGACCACAATTCATACTCACAATATGAATCATATAATAATATAGCTTACACTGCCTAAGGAGAAGCATTTAATGTTTATATCTTCTTTGAGATGTGGAGTTATGGGATAAAGAAATGGTGTGTGGACAGAGAGAAGGGTTGTAGAGAGGAAAGAAAACACTGGTAATATAGAGTATAAACTGTTGAGATAAAAAGAACAGAAAAAACAAAACATATTTTCAAGGGAGAAATGTTATCTTCCAAATCCTGTATCAGAAAGGTAAACTAAAGTAATGGTAAAAAAAATCAAACTTCATACAAAGAAATGATTTGCTTGTACACAAGATTTTGAATTTGGTTTTCACACTCACTGCTAATTAAGGTATAATTGCTTCAACTTTAAATAATTACTTTTTGGAAACATATACTATGTAAAAGAACAATTTTCCAAAATATGCACATGGTTATCTTTAACTTATAACCCAAAACTTATCCATCTTCACTTTCCATAACTTTGTAAAACAAAATGAAATAAAAGTATAAAGTTTTTATTTTTAAAATATACTCTAGATGAAAGAACTATATAACCAAATGAATCAAGTATCCCTAAAACATTTCTATTATTATCAGGAAGTTCAATTTAAAATATTTTGCCATCAAAATGATACCATTTTTATTTATACTTTTGTATTAAGGTAAAAAATAAATTACACTGAAAATTTTAGAGATGCTACCTGAATCACAAATGGATTTTTATTAGCAAAATATTTTTTACTTTTACTTAACTAAGACTAACTGTGAAAGCCTAAGGATTTGAAGAAGGTAGTTCATGGAGCAAGCTTCAGAAAAAAACATTTCTAATGAGAAGATTAAAGTAGATTAATTACCTGCAAGATAACAAGAGCATTTTCTATGGAAAGGTCATCTGATGGTAGGCCTTCACTTTTCCAAATTAACTGTTCACTTTCAGTACAAAGAAACCTCCTCAGATCAAATTCTGAAAAATTAAGATATCGATAATACTTTACTACAATAATCTTATGCTTGATAAAAGAAAGGGAATAAAACTATTTATAATATACTCAAACAAAAGTCCCATGATCATTCTTAATACGCAATCCATTCTTCTGCATTTAGAATCAGAAACTAAAGAGAAAAAATGTTTTAAAAAGTGCAAAGGAATGAAACTCAAATTATATTTCTTCTATCAAATGAATGTTTCACAACTATAATAATTTGCGAAAACCACAAAATTCACAAAGAATTTTGGAATTCCTACATCTCATCTTACCATATGAAATTAGTGTAAAAATAAATAAAATGTTTAACTGCATTCATACAACATCAAAATAATTCAGTGGTGTCAGTTTCAAAAAGGGATTTTATGGGTAGAAGAGTCATTATAATAAAGCAATTCTCAGAACATCTGTAGAATTTAGCAAATCTAAAGTGGCTATGGTATCCTTTAACTTACAGAAAATTTTCCCCATTTAAAAAAAAGTAAAATGACAAAAATCAAAAGATGTGCTTTTTAGTATACTGAAATTTCAAATTTATGAATAACTAAATACAAACTTTCAAGACCAGCTGACTTGGTCCATTCTACCAAACAGGTTTTTCTCAGACCCTCAGGAGCAGCAGAAAGATATGTAATAAATGCAGCAGCTAGCTGAGCTCTTTTAGGAAGAGTAGCTAATTCCTCTGTTATCTCTGTAACCTGGAAAAAAAAGGAGAGAGAGAGCAACATATGGATATGTTCTAAGATAGAAAAAAAATATTGATAGCTTCACAAATTGAAGTTCTGACTATAGAAAAAATCATTTATTGGTTTAAAGTAATAACATGTCTGAACAAAATTGTCGAAATGTAAAAATACCAGCAAGACCTCAGACCTTGCTGTGATATTAAAACAATGTATAAAATCCCAACATATCTGTAAAGAAGAATATATTTTGTCATTGAAATTTCCTAATAATTCTAATAAACACTGTGAATTAGCATCACTTTGAAAAACATGATTTAGATACACAGAGTATGAGCAAAGGTAAAAAACAAAAATTAAGCACGGAGACTCTTTAATTAGAAGCATAGTGTGGCTAATGCATAAGCCTGAGCAGAAAGAGTACCAAAATAGGAATAATGAAAAGAGAAACACAGAATTGACTGGAAGGAGGAAGATTTGAAAGTCTTCCCATGCCATGCAAAGTTGCTTCAGTTTTAACCTGCGGTAATAATGAGCCACTGAAAGTGTTTAAACAGAGCAGTGAGTCATGTAATGAGACTGGGTTTTAGAAAGATAATTCAGCTGACAAATAAGAATCAACTAATTAAAGGGTCAGATAGGAGAAAGACAAGGCAGGAGAATTCAGGTGAAAAAAGAAAAAGAAGAGAATTAAGGACGGAAGACAAATATGAGGGATATTTGCAAAGGGATACAAATTAATAGAAGGAGTCTAAGATAATCCACATATTTTTAGTTTTGATGCCTATAAGAAAGATGCCTTATGAGACATAGGAAATAAAAGAGATTTCATATGAGAAAAGAAAATAAGTTAATTTAGACATGTATTTGAGTTCCGGAGACAGCTGAATGCCAATATCTAAGGTGTAGTTACAAATATGAATTTAAAAGTCAGCAGATTAGAAACATAGCTCTGGTCAGCATCATCATTTGGGTGATATTCTTAAGACTGGATGAGAATTCCTAGAATATCTGCAGAGAAAGGAGCTGAGGAAGAGAATACTGAGGGGGCAATTGACATTATTGGATAAGCAGATGAGGAGGATCCAGCAAAGGCAGGAATCTAACTGCTTAAAACAAAAACAAAATCAAAACAAATGAACAAAAACAAGAGACAACACTTTAACAAAGTTGAAATAAGAGAGAATCTCAAACACAAATAAATACCTGACAGTGTCAAATCCTAAGAGGACTGTCTTGGTAAAGGTAAGTCCAAAAAAGGCTCTAAACAGTACTAAATTTTCCACAACTCATTTTTACCACTACCTTTTCCTAACTAAAAGAGGAATAGGATGCTTTGTCTAAAATCCATTCATATAAAGATATTTTGCTTAAAGATTAATTCACAGCAGAGCTTCAAGATGGCGGGGGAGTAAGACGTGGAGATCACCTTCCTCCCCACAAATACATCAGAAATACATCTACATGTGGAACAACTCCTACAGAACACCTACCGAACGCTGGTAGAAGACCTCAGACTTTCTAAAAGGCAAAAAGCTCCCCATGTACCTGGGTAGGGCAAAAGAAAAAAGAAAAAACAGAGACAAAAGAATAGGGACGGGACCTGCACCAGTGGGAGGGAGCTGTGAAGTCGGAAAAATTTCCACGCACTAGGAAGCCCCTTCACTGGTGGAGACAGGGGGTGGGGGGGGGGGGAAGCTTCAGGTTCATGGAGAAGAGTGCAGCAACAGGGTGCGGAGGGCAAAGTGGAGAGATTCCCGCACAGAGGATCGGTGCCGACCAGCACTCACCAGTCTGAGAGGCTTGTCTGCTCACCCACAGGGACAGGTGGGGGCTGGGAGTGGAGACTCGGGTTTCAGAGGTCAGATCCCAGGGAGGGAACTTGGGTTGGCTGTGTGAACACAGCCGGCAGGGGGCTAGTGCGCCTCAGCTAGACGGGAGGGAGTCCGGTAAAATGTCTGGAACTGCGTAAGAGGCAAGACACCATTGTTTCGTAGTGTGCAAGGAGACGGGATTCAGAGCACCATGTAAATGAGCTCCAGAGACAGGCGCAAGCCGTGGCTATCAGCGCAGACACCAGAGATGGGCATGAGACACTAAGGCTGCTGCTACTGCCACCAAGAAGCCTGTGTGCAAGCACAGGTCACTATCCACACCTCCCCTCCCGGCAGCCTGTGCAGCCCACCACTGCCAGGGTCCTGTGATCCAGGAACAACTTCCCCAGGAGAACATATGGCATGCCTCAGGCTGTTGCAACAAAATGCTGACCTCTGCCGCTGTAGGTTCAACCCGCATTCCGTACCCCTCCCTCCCCCTGGCTTGAGTAAGCCAGAGACCCCTAATACGCTGCTGCTTTAATCCTGTCCCGTCTGGGCAGGGAACAGATGCCCTCAGGCGACCTACAAGCAGAGGCAGGGCCAAATCCAAAGCTGAACCCCAGGAGCTGGGCGAACAAAGAAGAAAAAGGGAAATCTCTCCATGAAGCCTCAGAAGCAGCGGATTAAAACTCCACAGTCAACTTGACGTACCCTGCATCTTTGGAAAATCTGAATATACAATGAAACATCCCAAAACTGAGGCAGTGGACTTTGGGAGTAACTGCAGACTTGGGGTTTGCTTTCTGCATATAATTTGTTTCTGGTTTTATGTTTATCTTACTTTAGTATTTAGAGCTTATTATCACTGGCAGATTTACTTACTGATTTGGTTGAATTCTTCCTTTTTATACATATATAAATATTTTTCCTTTTTCTCCTTTTGTGACTGTGTATGGATATGCTTCTTTGTGTAATTTTGTCTGTATAGCTTTGCTTCTATCATTTGTCTTAGGGTTCTGTGTGGTGGCTTTTTTTTTTTTTTTTTTTAGTATACATTTTACTGCTTGTTATCATTGGTGGATTTGTTTTTTGGATTGGTTGCTCTCTCTTTTTTTATTATTTTTTTATTTTTTTATTTTTAATAATATTTTTTACTTTTCAATTTAATTTTTTTCTTTCTTTCTTTTTTTTCTCCCTTTTCTTCTGAGCCATGTGGCTGACAGAGTCTTGCTGTTCCAGCCAGGTGTCAAGCCTGAGCATCTGAGGTGGGAGAGCTGAGTTCAGGACATGGGTCCACCAGAGACTTCCCGGCCCCACCCGTAATATCAAACAGCAAAAGCTCTCTCAGAGATCTCCATCTCAACGCAAAGGCCCAGCTCCACTAAATGACCAGCAAGCTACAGCACCCTATGCCAAACAACTAGCAAGAGAGGAACACAACCCCACGCGTTACCAGAGAGGCAGCCTAAAATCATAATAAGGTTACAGACAACCCAAAACACACCAACAGACATGGTCCTGCCCACCAGAAAGACAAGATCCAGCCTCATCCACCAGAACACAGGCACCAGTCCCCTCCCCCAGGAAACCTACACAACCCACTGAACCAACCTTACCCACTGGAGGCAGACACCAAAAACAACAGGAACTACGAACCTGCAGCCTGCGAAAAGGAGACCCCAAACACAGTAAGTTAAGAAAATGAGACGACAGAGAAATACACAACAGATGAAGGAGCAATGTAAAAACCCACCAGACCAAACAAATGAAGAGGAAATAGTCAGTCTACCTGAAAAAGAGTTCAGAGTAATGATAGTAAAGATGATCCAAAATCCTGGAAATAGAATGGAGAAAATACAAGAAACGTTTAACAAGGACCTAGAAGAACTAAAGAGCAAACAAACAATGATGAACAACACAAAAATGAAATTAAAAATTCTCTAGAAGGAATCAATAGCAGAATAACTGAGGCAGAAGAACAAATAAGTGACCTGAAAGTTAAAACAGTGGAAATAACTGTTGCATAGCAGAATAAAGAAAAAAGAATGAAAAGAATTGAAGACAGTCTCATAGACCTCTGGGACAACATTAAATGCACCAGCATTCGAATTATAGGGGTCCCAGAAGAAGAAGAGAAAAAGAGAGGGACTGAGAAAATATTTGAAGAGATTATAGTTGAAAACTTCCCTAATATGGGAAAGGAAATAGTCAATCAAGTCCAGGAAGCACAGAGAGTCCCATACAGGATAAATCCAAGGAAAAATACTCCACGACACATATTAATCAAACTATTAAAAATGAAATACAAATAAAAAATATTAAAAGCAGCAAGGGAAAAGCAACAAATAACATACAAGGGAATCCCCATAAGGTTAACAGCTGATCTTTCAGCAGAAACTCTGCAAACCAGAAGGGAGTGGGAGGACATACTTAAAGTGATGAGAGAAAAACCTACAACCAAGATTACTCTACCCAGAAAGGATATCATTCAGATTCGATGGAGAAATTAAACCTTTACAGACAAGCAAAAGCTAAGAGCATTTAGCACCATCAAACCAGTTTAACAACAAATCCTAAAGGAACTTCTCTAGGCAGGAAACACAAGAGAAGGAAAAGACCTACAATAATCCAAAACAATTAATAAAATGATAATAGGAACACATATATTGATAACTACCTTAAATGTAAATGGATTAAGTGCTCCAACCAAAACACATAGACACCTGAATGGGTACAAAAACAAGACCTATATATATGCAGTCTACAATAGACCCACTTCAGACCCAGGGACACATACAAACTGAAAGTGAGGGGATGGAAAAAGATATTCCATGCAAATACAAATCAGAAGGAAGATGGAGTAGCAATTCTCGTATCAGACAAAATAGACTTTAAAATAAAGACTATTACAAGAGACAAAGAAGGACACTACATAATGATCAAGGGATCAATCCAAGAAGAAGATATAACAATTGTAAATATTTATACACCCAACATAGGAGCACCTCAATACTTAAGGCGAATACTAACAGCCATAAACGGGGAAATCGATAGTAACACAATCATAGTAGGGGACTTTAACATCCCACTTTCACCAATGGATAGATCATCCAAAATGAAAATAAAAAAGGAAACACAAACATTAAATGATACCTTAAACAAGATGGACTTAATTGATATTTAAAGGACATTCCATCCAAAAACAACAGGATACTCTTTCTTCTCAAGTGCTAATGGAATATTCTCCAGGATAGATCATATCATGGGTCACAAATCAAGCCTTGGTAAATTTAAGAAAATTGAAATCCTATCAAGTATCTTTTCCGACCACAATGCTATGAAACTAGATATCAACTACAGGAAAAAATCTGTAAAAAAATACAAACACGTGAAGGCTAAACAATACACTACTAAATAACCAAGAGATCATTGAAGAAATCAAAGGAAAAAACCTAGAAACAAGTGACAATGAAAGCACTACGACCCAAAACCTAGGGGATGCAGCAAAAGCAGTTCTAAGAGGGAGGTTTATAGCAATATAATCCTACCTCAAGAAACAAGAAATATCTCAAATAAACAACCTAAACTTATACCTTAAGCAATCAGAGAAAGAAGAACAAAAAAATCCCAAAGTTAACAGAAGGAAAGAAATCATAAATATCAGATTAGAAATAAATGAAAAAGAAATGGAGAAAAAAATAGCTAAGATCAATAAAACTAAAAGCTGGTTCTTTGAGAAGATAAACAAAATTGATAAACCACTAGCCAGACTCATCAAGAATAAAAGGGAGAAGACTCAAATCAACAGAATTAGAAATGAAAAAGGAGAAGTAACAACTGACACTGCAGAGAAACAGAGGATCATGAGAGATTACTACAAGCAACTATATGCCAATGATATGGACAACTTGGAAGAAATGAACAAATTCTTAGAAAAGCACAACCTCCCGAGACTGAACCAGGAAGAAACAGAAAATATAAACGGGCCAATCACAAGCACTGAAATTGAAACTGTGATTAAAAATCTTCCAACAGGGCTTCCCTGGTGGCACAGTGTTGAGAGTCCGCCTACCGATGCAGGGGACACGGGTTCGTGCCCTGGTCCAGGAAGATCCCACATGTCGCAGAGCGGCTGGGCCCATGAGCCATGGCCGCTGAGCCTGTGCGTCCAGAGCCTGTGCTCTGCAACGGGAGAGGCCACAACAGTGAGAGACCAGTGTACCGCAAAAAAAAAAAAAAATCTTCCAACAAACAAAAGCTCAGGACCTGATGGATTCACAGGCAAATTCTATTAAACATTTAGAGAAGAGCTAACACCTACCCTTCTGAACCTCTTCCAAAATATAGTAGAGGGAGGAACTCTCCTAAACTCAACGTACGAGGCCACCATCACCCTGATAACAAAACCAAAGATGTCACCAAAAAAGAAAATTAGACCAATATCACTGATAAACATAAATGCAAAAATCCTCAACAAAATACTAGCAAACAGAATCCAGCAGCACATTAAAAGGATCATACACCCTGATCAAGTGGGGTTTATTCCAGTAATGCAAGGATTCTTCAATATACGCAAATCAATCAATGTGATAAAGCATATTAACGAATTGAAGGAGAAAACCATATGATCATCTCAATAGACACAGAAAAAGCTTTCGACAAAATTCAACACCCACTTATGATAAAAACTCTACAGAACATAGGTATAGAGGGAACTTACCTCAACATAATAAAGGCCATATATAACAAACCCACAGCCAACATCATTCTCAATGGTGAAAAACTGAAACCATTTCCACTAAGATCAGGAACAAGACAAGGTTGCCCACTCTCACCACTCTTATTCAACATAGTTTTGGAAGTTTTAGCCACAGCAATCAGACAAGAAAAAGAAATAAAACGAATCCAAATCGGAAAAGAAGAAGTAAAACTGTCACTGTTTGCAGATGACGATACTATTCATAGAGAATCGCAATGATGCTACCAGAAAACTACTAGAGCTAATCAATGAATTTGGTAAAGTAGCAGGATACAAAATTAATTCACAGAAATCTCCTGCATTCCTATACACTAATGATGAAAAATCTGAAAGAGAAATTAAGGAAATACTCCCATTTACCATTGCAACAAAAAGAATAAAATACCTAGGAATAAACCTACCTAAGGAGACAAAAGACCTGTATGCAGAAAACTCTAACACACTGATGAAAGAAATTAAAGATGATACAAACAGATGGAGAGATATACCATGTGCTTGGATTGGAAGAATCAACTCTGTGAAAATGACTATACCACCCAAAGCAATCTACAGATTCAGTGCAATCCCTATCAAACTACCAATGGCATTTTTCACAGAACTAGAACAAAAAATTTCACAATTTTTATGGAAACACAAAAGACCCCGAATAGCCAAAGCAATCTTGAGAAAGAAAACTGGAGCTGGAGGAATCAGGCTCCCTGTCTTCAGACTATACTACAAAGCCACAGTAATCAAGACAGAATGGTATTGCCACAAAAACAGAAATATAGATCAATGGAACAGGATAGAAAGCCCAGAGATCAACCCACGCACATGTGGTCACCTTATTTTTGACAAAGGAGGCAAGAATATACAATGGTGGAAAGTCTACAAGGAGAACTACAATACGACCCAGCAATCCCACTACTGGGCATATACCCTGAGAAAACCATAATTCAAAAAGAGACATGTACCACAATGTTCATTGCAGCACTATTTACAATATACAGGACATGTAAGCAACCTAAGTGTCCATCAACAGATGAATGGATACAGAAGATGTGGCACATATATACAATGGAATATTCCTCAGGCATAAAAAGAAACGAAACTGAGTTATTTGTAATGAGGTAGATGGACATAGATACTGTCATACGGAGTGAAGTAAGTCAGAAAGAGAAAAACAAATACCGTATGCTAACACACATATATGGAATCTAAAAAAAATGGTTCTGAAGAACCTAGGGGCAGGACAGGAATAAAGACGCAGACATAGAGAATGGACTTGAGGACACAGGGAGGGGGAAGAGTAAGCTGGGACGAAGTGATAGAGTGGCATGGACATATATACACTACCAAATGTAAAACAGATAGCTAGTGGGAAGCAGTCACATAGCACAGGGAGATCATCTCGGTGCTTTCTGTCCACCTACCTAGAGGGGTGGGATAGGAAGTGTGGGAGGGAGCCGCAAGCAGGAGGAGATATGGGGATATATGTTTATGTATAGCTGATTCACTTTGATATACAGCAGAAACTAACTCACCAGTGTAAAGCAATTATACTCCAATAAAGATGTTAAAAAAAAAAGATTAATTCACATCATGGCCATTAATATCTAGATAATTTATCCTAAACCAGGGCTGAAATTTAATGGATATTTTTCCTTTTCATTTTGTTAACAAATACATTATCTTACACATTTCCTGTGTTTTAAACAATGCCTCTTTATGACCTGTCTTTCAAACAAACCTGCGCATTCCACCTCTTGTGTTCTCTGTCAAGCTGATTAATCAAGACTTCTGCAGCTTTAATTGTTTCTTGTGCTTTGCTTACTTCAGCTTCAAGTTTGGCAGCTTCTGAAGTCCTGCTCTGAAATCTATGAAAACATTAAAGTTTAATTAAAGACAACTGGATTTAAGATAGATTTAATTAAATTATGCTTATATAGTAAAGTGAACGTTTATACAATAATTTAATTAACTATAATATTGATAATATTTGCATATAAAATATCATTAATGTAAGAGACACAATACCAACACATACATTTAAAGGGGAACATTCTCACAGGGCGTTGATGTCTTACTACATTATGTATAAACTTATGAATATGACATTCAAAGGCCCAGTCATAATATTGATCTATCTTTTCAGTTTTATTTCATTTTACTCAATTCAGTAAAACTATATGTCAATATCGGAAGAATTTTATATTTTCAGAAAATGCCCTATCTTTTATCCGCTGTGCCCTTCAACAGGATGTTCCATTTGCCTAGAATACTTTCCACCTCCTTCCTTATCCCTATCTCACCCCTCACTCTAACTCCCTCAAATATATACCTATCAAAAATATAAATAAAATCTTAAAGCTCACCTGATATATTCAGCCCATCAGATATGTTCTCTCCCTATGTGCCCATTTGCTAAAGTTTAAAACTTTTAAATTATTTTCCTTAAAAATACTTGTACATATATATTATTTTATTAAATATAATAGTAATATTCCTATTACTTAGTCCTTCGACAAATATGTAAGTGCCTTCAAAATGCTCAGGACTCTGCCAATTCTCAGAATAGTTGAAAATAAGTATTACAATTCTCATTTTATAAATATGGAGACTTAAATCCAAACAGATTATTGCACAGGTCTCCCCAACAGTAAGCAGAGGATCTAAAATTCATATATGGGTGTGTCTGATATAAAGTTCCAGGCATTTTACAGTACTTTTATTGCCTCTCTAAGTGCTCTATTCCTCCCTTCCCTAGACATAAGACTCTAGGAGCCACTTGCCCAAAATGGTAGCCACATAAATAAAATTAAAAATTCAATTCCTCAGTCACATTATCCACAAGGTCCTCAGTAATATTATTCAGAAGGTTTTCATAATAATCCTTCCAAAATACTGGTAGTATAGTATAGTGACTAAGAAAAGGAACTTCATGGAGTCAAATACAAGATCTAATGCTTGCTTAGTCATTTACTAACTGCTTAACTTAGGCAAATAAATTTTTCCAATCTTTAGCTTCCTAGTCTGCAAAATGTAAGAATATCCACCTCTCAGTGTTGTTTTAAGTATTAAAAATGATGAATATGTAAAGTGCCTAGGACAACACCTGACACATGCAAATGACTAACAAATGGAGTCAAACATTGGTATCATAAGCTAACCACTCAATAAATATTTGACAATTATCTGAGTATTATTAAGCACTGATTCTGAGCATGTAACACTGAAAATAATATATTATTTTCCTTATACTTCTCTAATTATACCAGGAAGGAAATTATGTGATTTCATTTCTGTATGTCTAACATAAAAAACATTCAGGAATATGAAAAACATTGAATTTATGGGTTTGAAGATTTTTTTGTTTATTCTCTATAAATAAATATATATAAATGTAAAAGAGATAACTGTTTTCTAACGCTGTAGAGAAAAAAAAATTCATAGTTTTCAGTCTGATGAATTTTTTTCTTGGTGCAATAATTTGCATTTCTTTCATAAGAAAGAAAAGGATACATAACACACCACTTAAAGAAAAAATATGTTTATAGAAAAGTTTTACTCTCATAAAACTGAAAGCAAGTGATAACATATGCTATATTTAATGACACATTCTCCAGTTTTCCAATCTTCACAATTCTTAAAGGAAAATGCTTCCACATTTATAATAATTCCCATACCAATATTTTCTATCCTATATTAAAAAGCAATCACAGGAACACAGAGGTACATGAAAGGTTTTAAGATTAATCACATTCATAAATGCTTCTTAAATTTGAGAATAATATTTGCATGAAGGAATATTTTTTAATACCAAAAAGGGCAAAGTTAAAAAGACAAAAATTTTTTAACATGATCATATACCTCTGGAAATATTATGGAATAGGTGGTCCTATAGCATCATCTGAAATAAAGGAGTCTAAAATCTTGAAGTCAAAATTATAAAGAAATGGGAATACCAAATGTAAACACGCCCAGCATTAACACATTACATTCAATTCTTCCTGCTCAATTTTCCAATGCTTGGGAATACAGAAACTTAAAATATTTTTGTTCTTATTAAATGTTTTTAAAAAGGAAGACATTCTATATTATTTTACATCCTTCCCCCTTTTAGAGATACCAAAAAATTGAGACAGTGATTATAACTAAGATTTTCAAAATTTAAGTATTAGTTGAGGTATGTTTTCAAATATTCAAAATACATTTCAAAACTTAACTTACTTTTCTCTGAGTTCTGACACTTTTTGACCAACAGAATTAAGAAGCTCCTCTAGTTTCCTTCTTCTGTCTTCAGTTTTCCGCAAATTTCTAAAATATAATTCAATTTTATAAGTCATTCTACTTTAGTTATCAACAAAAAGCCACAACAGCACCTTAAAATGTAATTGTGCAGTAAATAAATGACAATGAAAACTATCAATAATTCAGTAGTTATAATACCTTCACTTAGAATTTGATTTGAAAAGCCATGCTATAATTTAAGTGTATTCTCTGACCTAACCATACCACTTCCAGGAATCTATATTTTAAAACACTTGTGCCCACAGATTTCTAGATAAAAATGGAAGACTAAAAGTATTCACTTATCTTCTATCCCTTCTAAAATCCTACTAAAATGAAACCAAGGGAATAAATTAAAACATACACGCACAAGAAAAAAGACAAAGAAAGAGAAAAGTACTACAAAGGAGTAATTTTAATAAAATTCTGAAAGGTGATAACTGACATACCAAAATACAAAAGGGCAAAAGTTAAATGACTGCAAGAAGATAGGTGAAAAGAAGTATTCAAAAATGTTCAGGAAATGTAGACAACAGGTACCTCTGAAGAAAATAATAGAGCTAAATACAGAAGATTGTTTAATAATTGATAACACAACATTTGACCTCAGAATCCCTCCTGCATTGAGAGCAGACTATCCTCTACATACATCCCTGAAAGTCAAACCTTATGCCCCTTACCCACCCCCAACCACCCCTACTCAATCCCTAGGCAGAAGATATTAGGATTCTTCTAGAGAAATGACTGGCTTACCCCTCTCAAAAATACCCACAAATATTGAGAAGTTGTCATCAAATGGCCAGTCCACACTGCCATGCACTGCTGGGCATTTGTGCATTGCACAAATCAACTTGAGTTTTTGTCTAAACACAGATTGCAAGGTCTCATTCCCCAGCATATCTGATTCAATAAGTCTTGATGGAGATCAAAAATTTGCTCTTTTAACAATTTCCCAGGTAACATTGATGCTGCTGGTTCAGGGACCACATTTTGAGAACTACTATAATAGAATAAGGCCTTCAAAATCATGAGATTAATTTATTTCTAGTCTAGTATTTTAAACCCAGCCCAATTATAATCACATATAATAGTACATAATACAGATAATTTTAGACATGCAAATCTCAAAATATTTTTCATCCCATATAACCTTGCTTAAGAAGCTACTATGGAGGATGTGTTCCAGAAAAATGAGGGACTAACTATGAAAGAGAAAGACAAAGACCCAAAATAAGAGAATATGATCAGAAAAGAGACAAATATAACCCCAGAATAATGGTGAAAAGCAATCTCAAGATAACTTAAGCTGTAGACTGCAGGCCTGGGGAAGAACTAACTCACCTTGAAACAGGAGGACAAAAGGCTCTAAGTAGGAGAGTACTAAGAAAAAATTAAATAGAACACATAGATTCCAAATACGTTTTAGGGTCTGACAAAAAGACTATGGATAAATATGTGATACATAAACAGAAAAAAAATAATCAATTGAAAAAATAAGGCAATTATTAAGCATAACAAAAGGTATACAAGGAAATATACTCATAAAACATGATATATCCAAGCTGTAAAAAATATTTATATAATCAAAATATATAATCATATTTAATATGATTTAACACAAATATTTCATGTAATTATATTGAAAAAAATAAGAAACTTAGGCAGCTAAAAATCTCCTTGTGTAGAGTAAGAAGTAATAGATAATTTCAAAAGGTGAATGATCATGAACATATCTCTTAGTCTGCATTTAGAACAAATGAGATAAAATATAATACTAACTTAGTAACAATAGCAAATTAAAAGTTTAAGCCCCAAAAGTAAATTGTTAAATTTTCCCCACACCTGCCAGATAACGTTTTGGAAATAATATACTAAAAGTTTCCTAAAACTTAGAGAAAAAAATATAAAAGCTCTAAATTTCTAAAATCTACTTTTTGTACTTTGACAGTATTCCTTCACAAAATTTTGGCTCTTTCTAAAGGAACTTCTACCAACTTATCTTTCCAACAACTTAACGGAGGAGGAAAAAAGTGAGTTGATTCTGCTATACATCTTTTAATTGCTTTTTCTTTTTTTGTTCTATTTAACTTTTTTTTTTCTTTTTCTTTAATGATGTATAGTTAATTTACAATACTGTGTTAGTTTCAGGTGTACAGCATAGTGATCCAGTTTTTTTTTTTTTTTTGCAGGTTATATTCCATTGTAGATTATAAGATGTTGAATAAAATTCCCTGTGCTATACAGTAAAACCTTGTTGCTTATCTATTTTATGTATAATAGTCTATGTCTTTTAATAATATATGCCTAACCTATCCCTCACTCTCTCTCTCCTTTCGTAACCATAAATTTGTATTATATGTCTGTAAGTCTGCTTCTATTTTGTATATAGATTCATTTTGTGTATCTTCTTTATCCATTCATCTGTCGATGGACATTTAGGTGGCTTCCATGTCTTGGCTATTGTAAACAGTGCTGCAATGAACACTGGGGTGCATGTATCTTTTCAAATTCTGGTTTTCTCCAGATATATGCCCAGGAGTGGGATTGCAAGATCATATGGTAGCTCTACTTTTAGTTTTTTTAAGGAACCTCCATACTGTTTTCCATAGTGGCTGCACCAGTTTACATTCCCACCAACAGTGTAAGAGGGCTCCCTTTCTCCACCCTCTCCAGCATTTATTATTTGTGGACTTTTTGATGATACCCATTCTGACTTGTGTGAGGTGATACCTCATTGGGGTTTTGATTTGCATTTCTCTAATAATAAGTGATGATGAGCATCTTTTCATGTGCCTGTTGGCCATTTGTATGTCTTCTTTGGAGAAATGTCTATTTAGGCCTTCTGCCCATTTTTTTATTGGGTTGTTTAAATTTTTGTTAATGAGTTGTATTGTTTGCATATTTATCCCTTGTCAGTCACACTGCTTGCAAATATTTTTTTCCCATTCTGTAGGTTTTCTTTTCATTTTGTTGATGGTTTCCTTTGCTGTGCAAAAGCTCTTCAGTTTGATTAGGTGCCATTTGTTTAGTTTTGCTTTTATTTCTTTTGCCTTATGTGACTGATCCAAGAAAATATTGCTATGATTTATGTCAGAAAATGTTTTTGCCTATGTTCTCTTCTAGGAGTTTTATGTGCCATGTCTTATATTTAGGTCTTTAAACTATTTTGAGTTTATTTTTGTATATGGTGTGAGAGAGTGTTCTAATTTCATTGATTTACATGTAGCTGTCCAGCTTTCCCAACACCACTTGTTAAAGAAACTGTCTTTTCTCCATTGTATATTCTTGCCTCCTTTGTCATAGACCATGGGTGCATGGGTTTATTTCTGGGCTGTCTATTCTGTTCCATTGATCTATATGTCTGTTTTTGCGCCAATACTACACTGTTTTGATTACTGTAGCTTTGTAGTATAGTCTGAGGTCTGGAAGGGGTATGCCTCCAACTTTATTCTTTTTCCTCAGGATTGCTTTGGCAATTCTGGGTCTTTTGGAGTTCCATATAAATTTTAGGATTATTTGTTCTAGTTCTGTGAAAAATGTCATGAGTATTTTGATAGAGATTGCATTAAATCTGTATATTACTTTGGGTAGTACAATCATTTTAACAATATTAATTCCTCCAATCCAAGAGCATTGGATATCTTTTTGTCTCTTTGAATCATCCTCAGTTTACTTTATACCAATGTTTTACAGCTTTCAGCATATACGTCTTTCACCTCCTCAGTTAAGTTTATTCCTAGGTATTTCACTTTTTTTGACACGATTTTAAACAGGATTTTTTTTCTTTTTTTGCTTTCTCTTTCTGATATTTGTTAGTGTAAAGAAACACAACAAATTTCCATGTATTAATCTTGTATCCTGCTACCTTTCTGAACTCATTTATTAGTTCTAATAGATTTTGTGTGGAGACTTTGGGGTTCTCTTTATAGAGTATCATGTCATCTGAAGTAGTGACAGTTTTCAATCTTTCCTTCCAATTCATAAACCTTTTACTTCTTTTTCTTGTCTGACTGCTGTAGTTAGGTCTTCCACTACAATGTTGAATAGAACTGGTGAGAGTGGATATCCTTGTCTTGTTCTTGCATTTACCGGGAAGCCTTTCAGCTTTTCACCATTGAGTATTATGTTGGCTATGGGTCTGTCATAAATGGCTTTTATTATGTTCAGATATGTTTCCTATATACCCATTTGGGTGAGAGTTTTTATCATGAATGGATATTGAACTTTGTCAAATGCTTTTTCTGCAGCTATTGAGATGATGATGTGGTTTCTGTCTTTGCTTTTGTTAATGTGGTGTATCACACTGACTGATTCACATATTTTGAACCATCCTTGTGATCCTGGAATGAACCCAACTTTATCATGGTGTATGATCCTTTTCATGTATTGTTGGATTCAATTTGCTAATATCTTGCTGAAGACTTTTACGTCTAAATTCATCAAAGATATTGGCCTGTAAATTTCTTTTTTTGTAGTGTCTTTGTCTGGTTTTGGCATCAGGATAACGGTGGGCTCATAGATTGAATTTGGAAGTGTTCCCTCCTCTTCAATTTTTTGGAATAGTTTTAGAAGGACTGGTATGAGTTCTTCCTTGTATGTTTGGTAGAATTTCCCAGTGAAGTCATCCACTCCAGCACTTTTGTTTGCAAGGAGTTTTTTTTATTATTATTATTACACATTCTACTGCACTTCTAGTGATCAGTCTGTTCAAGTTATCCATTTCTTCTTGACTCAATTTTGGCAGGCTGTATGTTCCTAGAAACTTGTTCATTTCTTCTAGGTTGTCTAATTTGTTAGTATAAAACTGTTCATGGTATTCTTATAATTTTTTGTATTTCTCTGGTATCAGTTGTTATTTCTCCTCTTTCATTTATTATTTTATTTATTGGAGTCATTTCTCTTTTGTTCTTGGTGAGTCTCTCTGGAGGTTTGTTGATTTACCTTTTCAAACTACCAGCTCTTGGTTTTATTGATCTTTTCTATTATTTTTTTAACTCTTATTTTATTTATTTCCCCTTGAACTTTATTATTTTGTTCCTTCTGTTAACTTTGGATTTTGTTTATCCTTCTTTCTTATTCATTTTGGTGGTAGGTTAGGTTGTTTGAGATTTTTCTTGTTACTTGAGGAAGGCCTGTATATCACTATAAATTTCCCTCTTAAAACTGTTTTGCTGCATCCCACAGATTTTGTAAGGTTGTGTTTTCATTGTCATTTGTCTCAAGGTATTTTCTGATTTATTCTTTGATTTCATTGTTGAGCCACTGTCTTTTTAGTAGCTTGTTGTTTTGTCTCCATGTGTTTGTTCTTTTCCTATTTTGCTTTCTGTAGTTTATTTCTAGTTCCATACCACTGTGGTCAGAAAAGATGCTTGAAATAATATCTATCCTCTTAAATTTGTTGAGGCTTGTTCTGTGATCTAGTATGTTATCTATCCTAGATAATCTTCTATGTGAGCTTGAAAGGAACGTGCATTCTGTTTTTGTTTTTTGTTTTGGATGTAGTGCCCTGTAGACATCAATTAAGTCCAACTGCTCTATTGTATCATTTAGGAACGTTCTTGCCGTATTGATTTTCTGTCTGGATGATCTGTCCATTGATGTCAGTGGGGTGTTAAAGACTCCTACTATCATTGTCAATTTCTCCCTTTATGTCTTCTAGCATTTGTTTTATATACTTAGGTGCTCCTACAGTACAAGTGTAATATCCTCTTCTTATATTGATCACTTTATCATTATATAATGCCCTTTTTCTTTCTTTATGGCTTTTGTTTTAAAGTCTATTTTGTCTGATAGGAGAATTGTTACCCCCACTTTCTTGTTGTTTACATTTGCATGAATTCTCTTTCTCCATCGCCTTTCAGTCTATGTGTATCTTTCATCCTGATGTTAGTCTTCTGAAGGCAGCAAATTGTAGTTTCTTGGTTTTTTCCTCCAATCTGCCACTCTGTCTTTTGATCAGAGCATTTAGTCCAGTGACATTTAACGTAATTATTGATAAGTAAGTATTTACTGCCATTTTAATCCTTGCTTTCCAGTTGCTTTTGTAGTTCTTCTCTGTGCAGTTTTTTTTTCCTTTGGCAGGGGGAGGGGGTTGATGTTTTTCTTTTGTAGTATGCTTGAGTTCTTTCTTTTTGGTTTTGGTGAATCTATTGTATGTTTCTGATTTGAGGTTACCATGGAGTTCAAGTATGTTGACCCATAACTATATCTATTTGCTTTAAATTGATAGTCATTCAAGTTCGTATTTTTTAAAAATCTACATTTTTATACTCCCCTCCCCTACATTTTGTGATTTTGATATCCTATTTTATATTGTCATGCTTATCCTTTTACTGTTAATTGTAGTTAAAATTACTTTCACAATTATATTATTATTTTTTAATCTATGTATTGGTTTTTAAAAGTGATCTTGAATCCTTTTATATATTTGCGTTTCCTATTCTGATTTTCCCTTTCCTACAGATTCTTGCTTCTTTTCTATTTAGAGAAGACCCTTCAATATTTCTTTTAGGGTAGGTTTAGTATTGCTGGATTCTTTTAGTTTTTGCTTCTCTGAAAAATTCTTTAGCTCTCCTTCTATTCCAAATGATAATCTTGCTAGGAACAGCATCCTAGGTTGCAGGCTTTGCCCTTCAACACTTTGAATATATCATGCCATCCCTACTAGCCTGTAAAGTTTCTGCAGAGAAATCAGCTGATAGCCTTTTGGTGGTTCCCCTGTAACTAAATCTTTGTTTTTCTCTTGCTGCCTTTAGAATCCTCTCTTTAACTTTTGCCATTTTAATTAATATATGATTTAGTGTGGGTCTGTTTGGGTTCATCTTGTTTGGGACTCTCTGTGCTTACTGTACCTGGGTATCTGTTTACTCCTTTAGGTTTGAGAAGTCTTCAGCCATATTTTCTTCAAATACATTTTCAACCCCCTTCTCTCATCTCCTTCTGAAACCCCTGTCATGCATAGGTTGGCATGTTTTATATTATCCCATAGATCTGATATGTTGATTTCATTTTTTTTTTCATTTGTCTTTCTGTCTGCTGTTCTGATTGGGTGATTTCCATTATTCTATCTCCAGATCACTTATTTATTCTTTTGTGTCATTTAGTCTGCTATTCATTGCTTCTAGATTGGTTTTATCTTGGGAATTGAATTGTCTATTTTTGATTGGCTCCTCTTTATAGTTTCTAGGTCCTTGTTACAGTGATCTGTGTTTCTATCGATAATCTTTCTTAATTCAGTTAGCATTTTTATTACCTCCTCTTTGAATTCAGGGTCTAGTAGACTGCTGCATGGTCTGTTTCATTATTTGTTCTTACAGGGGATTTATCTTGTTCTTTTAATTGGAAGTAGTTCCTCTCCCTTTTCATTTTACTTAACTTTCTTTGTCTCTATGAATTTAGCAGAAACAGTTATCTGCTGTGGTCTTGAAGGGGTGTTTTTATGTGGGAACATCACTGTGTAGACTGTGTGAATCCAATATTTTTGGTGTGAGGGCTGGTTTCAGTTGGACGCCAGCCACATCATTCTTCAGGGTGTGTGGGCTATTATCCCCTTGATAGGTGGTATGGCTGGTGTTGTAGCATCTAGAGCCTGTACAAGATGTGAGGTGGGACTTTTTCTCTGCTCCATGGCTGTCAATGCCCTGTCAGGGGTGAGGTCTGCTCCCCAGTTGTTGGAGTAGAAGCCCTGATGGTCAGGCTCAATCAGTTTCCACTGTCCATGAGTTCAAGCCCTGCCCAAAAGGAGGTGATTGCTGAAGCAAGTAAGGCCCATGCAGTCACAGAGGACCTATGCATCACCTGTGTAGGCATTCACGTTTCTGCTCAGAAGCAGCCCAAGGTTGAATCCCTTTCTCTGCTGTGTTCATCTGAGATCTAGTGCCAGGCTATGGTCTGAAGTAGGCTGGGGCTGAGGGCTGGGGCATTGTGGCTGCAGGAATTGAAGTGACTGCACTGCCACCAGAGATCTGGGCTGCCTCTGTGGCAGTGTTCTCACAGGACCTGTCTGCCCCAGATCTACTGCTAAGCTGTGGTATGGAGTGAGTGGAGCCAGAGCCAGGGTGCTCTCACTGGGAGATGAAAGGCTCTGTACTCCTGAGCATGCTGATGACAACTGCTACCGTCCCACCTGGACCACACCCCAGTCCCTTGGGCTGTGTCTCTCTCAAGGCCTGTCTGCCTGAGCTTCAGTGCTTAGTCACTGGGCATTTCTGTGGCACTGCTCATGTGCACACTGACAATGGCCTCCATGGCTCCACCGGATCATACCCCAGCCTCCCCAGTCTGTTTCTCCATAGCTAGACCGAGTCTGTGTGCAAATCTTGCATCAGGGATGCAGTGAGTGGGCCTGGGTTGTTTGCCCATTCGGATTGGGAAGTGGTAAGGCAGCACCCACTAATGCAAAACTCTCTCTACCCTGATTGTTAGCAAGCCAGCATGCGAGCACTCCTCACAAGTAGAGTCTAGGCTTTTCCAGCCCTTCTGTCTGTCTCAGTAGATTTCCCAGCAGGCAAGGGGGACTGTCTCTTCCACGCAGGAGCCCAGGACTGGTATGCCCAGTGTGTGGCTCAACCTCCTCGCTCTTCAAGTCAAGGGTCCACCCATATAGAACTTTTCTTTCTTACAGATCCTTCCTAGGGGCTCAGTTCCTGACCAAATGCCTTTTTTTTCTGTCCTACCCAATTATGTAGAGATCTTTCTTGCAGCTTTAATTGTACAGTTCTTCTGCCAGTTTCTAGTCAGTTTCCCATGATAATTGTTCCACATGTAGATGTATTTTTGATGTGTTTGTGAGGTGAGGTGAGCTCCACATCCTCCACTCCATCATCTTGATCTACATTCTTGATTTGTATTTAAATGACTCAGTGTTGTCAGCTGCCTTTTTAGATACAGACAAGAAACAAATCCTAATAATATAACTAGGTCATCAGATTGATGAAAATAAAGGTTAGAACTATTTATATTTTATGTTTCACTTACGATTCTAATCCTGCCTGTTCAGTTTCCAAAGGCTGAATTCGTTCCAAGACATGGGAGTACTGGACATTGGCTTTAACCCAGGCAGCTAAAGGAGCAGCTGCGGTACTGGCACGCTTGGCATTCTGAAAAATACATCAGAAATTATTCCGCATCCTAACTTAATTTCAAATAAAGGCAAAGTTAATTCTAGTGTATTTTCTTTAAGCATTTGTTTAATAACTTATCCCGAATAATGAAGTTTTTGGTTTATAGCAAAAATAAAGTGAATTGCTATTTTGATTAAGTGAAAAATACATACACTATTTTTTCTTAAGAATAAATCTTTTTGAACCACATACAATCTTTAATATAATGACATTTTATTGACAAAAGTAATTATTAGCCACGTTTAAAATAAATACATGTGCCGTCCACAACGATGTTCAAGCACCAATTCTTTCTCTTCAATATACAAGATAGATCTTTATTAGATAAAAGCAATTTTCAAACAATTGCTATTGGTGTCAAAGAAGAAGTACATGACATTTTGAATAAAGGATATAAAAAAGACCAGAATCATGGAATTTAAACTGTTCGCTGAAATTATATTTAAGTATCCCAAGAGAGATATCTGTTATTATATGACAAGTATGCTAGAAGAAATAAAAGCATACAGGCAAGTTGGAAGTTATGACTAGTTAGGAACTTACCGCTGACAGCAGATCATAAGATTCAAAAACCACTTAAGATAATAAACCTTCCCCCAACCCTCTAGATTCTACAATAGTTTACCTAATTCTTCTGGTAAATGCTTCCCAGCTATAATACTTACAACTTATTATAATGAACTTTTAGTTTTTAGGTAAACTAAACAATCAATAATGATAAATCATCATATTTTGACAAGGAGAATATTATATAGTATGGAAAGGGAATTTATGGCACAACTGTTAAAAATTACCTTTGGATCAAAAGATCCTTTATTTTTAAAAAGAAGTTCTTCAACACTCTCTCTTATTTCCTTCGGAATATTTCGTGCATCAAAGGTTGCTATGTCTTCTCTCACACCTCTCTTTGCAAGGAAACTGAAATTAAAGCATAGTACTTCAAATAAGGCTAAATAAAGTTTGCTATTTTTAACAAAAATATCAATTTAACAAAGTGGTGTATACAATACTTTTAATCTATTAGTTAACCAAAAAATAGGGTACTTTTAAAGTACTTAAGCTTCTAAAGTACCATTCGTCATTTTTTGTAGACGAGGATCTCCAGAAAGATGCACAACAGTTTTTCTAATATTCTGTGAATACACTGAAGCAATAAAATGAAGGAATTATAATCTTGAACTCTACCCAAATCCCTTTTTGTGAACCCCTGGGTACTAATACATCCTAGGATATGCAAGAAAATATTCTGACTCCTTTATAAGAAAGATTTTAAAGTGCTCCCTCAATCTAAATCTTCTCTCCCATTTCAGATAGAGAAAGAACTCTACTATCAACCTAAGTCCTAAAATGGAATTGGACAACAGCACAAACCACAATACCATTGTTATACTGTGAAACCTAAAGCTGCATAATTGCATATTGAGTTAATAATCAGCCTTTTCTCTTCTAGTTTACATCACTCATATAATTTATGGGGCTCTCGCCTGCTCCCTGTGTCTCTCTGTCTCTGCCAAGAATCCAAGATTCTTTTTGAGAATAGTGACTATATTTACTTCATCAGTAAATCACAGTAAACACAATGCTCTATACTGTGTGAGGACCAAATAAATATTTGTTTATTAAGATGTTCTTAAAGACTTTAAGGCATTCCTGTTTTCCTTTGACACTTTTAACAATCACAGAGAAAGGAAAATATAGATCTTGATATATGATTACATAGACCATCTTGAAATATCAGGGGAAAGTGTGTAACCAGGTAGGTACTTAGATGAAATTCAGTTTGAGAAGCAATATAAGAAATATTTAAAAATACGAAAGAATGTATAATTCATTGGTGAAATAACATTTTTCACAAATTCAAAAACCTACCTTTTCATGCTCACCCAAGATGTATCAAAGATACCCATTATTCTTAAAACTCCTTCAAGAATGTCCCTGATTACATCAGGTGGCATACGCAGTGAACGAATTTCTGAAAGAGATTCTGGCTTAATGTTTCCAACTGCTAGTTTAGCTTCATTGACTAGAGGCTAGAACACGAAAAGGGCATTTTTACTTTCAAAAAATATATATGAAAAAAATCACTAACTCTTTACAAATAATGTTTTATTGTCATTTTATTAAAAATGACTCTAGTTATTAATATCCGTTCTCTTCAAATATCAAAATGCCCTGAAACACACAAAGTACAAAATGTTCAAATTGAGAAAGTAAGAGTTTCTTCTCACCATAACTACAACAGTCTAATTTGGAAAATCTAATTTGTTTTGAGACAATTTGCCATTTTCAAGAGGCTCTTTATATGCTAAGACTTGTTTGCTTATTTAATCAAGTCTCAAGAAAAAAAGCCTAAGAGTTTATCTTAATTTATCTACAAAATATTTTTTCCTCTACAGTCAAAACAACATGGTTCACACAAAACAAAGATTATTTTTAACAACCATCAGTTAATTTGCTTACTCCTCCTAGCAGATTTTCCTTCCCGCTTCTCTTTTATAAATAGTATTGAGTGAAAGCCACATTGATAACACTATTAGAAAGTGACTTATGCTTTAAAGTCCTATGTAAAGTTGGTAATCAAAAAAGTAAATGGCTCTTACACTGTTTCCTTTTTTTTTAAACTTACCCGTACTTCTTTTAATTCATCATCAATTTTGTTTTTCCTTTCTTCAATTTTAATGACTTCTTCTGCTATTCTGTGTTTTAGTCTTTCAAGTTCTGTCTTTTGTTCACTAGCATCCTACAGGAATATTTAAATAGCATTCCAATCAATTTTAATGCACTCAACATTTAAAAGCATGATACCAAAAATGTTATTTTAAAATAGCACTTTCTATTAAATGCTTTTCTAATATTAATTGGCATAAGAGTTTCTAAAATGCCTAGGAAACTGATGATATAAATTACTCTATGTTTACTATTAAGAAGTATGCTTTATTTATTTTTTTCTGAATAGCAAAGTAATAAATGCTTACTATTTAAAAATCAAACATGTCTGAAATGCATAATTTAGAAAATGATCATAATAATATACATTTAACACTTGCAACAACCCTGAGATAAATATTATTATGCTTATTTCATAAATAAGAAAACTGAAAATAGAAGTCTTCTATAATTCTAATAGTAGAATACTAATAATTCTTAGAGACAATCTATAGTATATTAGAAGTTTGTTTCTAGACTTTATTTTAGACAAAAATTAATTGAGGGCTTCCCTGGTGGCGCAGTGGTTGAGAATCTGCCTGCTAGCGCAGGGGACACAGGTTCGAGCCCTGGTCTGGGAAGATCCCACATGCCGTGGAGCAACAGGGCCCGTGAGCCACAACTACTGAGCCTGCACGTCTGGAGCCTGTGCTCCACAACAAGAGAGGCCGCGATAGTGAGAGGCCCACGCACCGCGATGAAGAGTGGCCCCCGTTTGCCGCAACTAGAGAAAGCCCTCGCACAGAAATGAAGACCCAACACAGCCATAAATAAATAAATAAATAAATAAATAAATAAATAAAAAGCCAAGCATTTAAAAAAAAGAGCAGGCTTTAAAAAAAAAAATTAATTGAAATCATGACACAATAATATGGCAAATATATGAACAAAAATTAGTAAAGATTCAAAGAACACTAAATGATATATTAACACATGACCTCTTTGCTCATGAATACAAAAATCAAGGGTCTCACATATATAAAAATGGATGAACATTATGAATGTTTGTGTTTGACTTATTTATTTATTATACTATAAAAAAAACCAAGGGAAAAAATTTGTCAAGAAACCTTCCAAGAATCCTAACAAGAGTGATTCTCAACCATATTATAATCATTCAAGGAGTTTAAAAACTAATGCTTGGCATCCTCTCTAGACTTATAGTGGTAATCATGTCACATTATATACATATACAGAATCATTGTACACCTGAAACTAATATAGTGCTATGAGTCAATTATATCTCAATTAAATCAAAAAAAAAGAAGAGACCAGAGAGTTTTCTTCTCTCTCTCTCTCCCTTCCTGAACTTGAAGAAATAAATTTCTGTTGTTTAAACCAACAACAAGAACAATACTAACGCCTTGTGTCCTATTGCCAATACATTGATTCTTCAGGTACCTGACACGTGAGCGCAATTGATATCTTCTATGTTCCACAAGCATTTCTACCTGTGTATCTCTGCTACCACTCCTCAACAGGGAAAGTTCTTTTCTCCATCTCCACAATATCAAAATCACCCTTACAGGCCCAACTCACATGCTTCGTGTTTCATTAACCTATTCCAATTGTAAGTTATATCTATTCTGAGTGACTACAGCATTTAGTGTGTTCTTTCCTTATGTCACAAACCTAGAGTTGCTAGCTTTAAAAGTTGTATGGTTTGGTATTTAAGCTGTCTCTCCCTACCATACTTACGTATAAAATAACAAACAGAAATGTCTCCAATTTATAATTGAGCAAAATTATTAACTTATAATACAAGATGCAGAGTTATTCTTCTGGGTCTCTACTAAGTAATACAATTAGCTACAGTCTTAGAAATACCTCTTCCCAGAACAGTCCAGAGAAAAGAATAGCATAGTACTCAATGTATCTTAATAATATTCACTAGTTTGAAGGTACATAGGCACACGGAGTGCTGAATATTTTCCTTTTGTAAATATATAGTTATCAATGATATTATTCTTTATGAAGCTTTTACTTTTTTCAAATTACTCTTTAAAGGTAAGAAATTTAAAGGTGTTCCAATCGCAGCAACAGAAGCTAGGAGAATACGGAACGATGCCTTCAATTTCCTGAAGGGAAAAAAAAGTATTTGATAGATATTCTTAACAATAAAAATGACTAGCTGCTTCAGATAAATATTTATATTACTTGGGTTCTAAAATTCCTTGATAAAAAAATTATGCTAAAGTTTTACAGTATGAAAATTAAATTTATTATCTGATCTATTACTTCCAGGTCAGGCAGTCCATAAATTTATCTTGTAAACACTGAATGTGTATATAATCATCAATTATCTGCAAATGTTATTGCTTTTAAGATTTTCCATCTGCCAAGGAATTTATTTTGACATGCCAGGTGAAATCTTTTGCTTATGCCATTAAAATCAGTCCAGATACTTCTTTTGCTTATGCCATTCAAATCAGTCCAGATCTTCTCCTCTTGAGAAGTTCACGATAAACAAACCTCCCTTCCACGCTCAGATTTTCAATGAAGATGACCAAACATGAAAAGAAAGCTTTTTTTGTGAATAACTAAGAATTATTCTTTAACTGAGAATAAAGCAATCATGTAAGAAAAATAATAATAAAACATATTCAGAAGAAAAAAAATATTCAGGAAAAATAAAACTTCATAAAATATCCTCTGAGAGCTAGTTGGAGATACTGCAACAATGAGACAACAACAAATAAGGACACTACTGCCAAAAGGAAACATCTAGAGATTTTTTTAAATCTCCTGAGAAATAATTTAACAGAAATGAAAAACTCAATAGGAGGGTTAAAAAATAAAGTTGAAGAAATTTTGAAGAAAGTAGAGCACATAGAGAAGAAAAAAAGTGATAAAATATTAAGAAAATTAGAGAACCAGACCAGTAAGCCCAAAGCCCAAATAATAAGAAGAATTCTAAAAAGCAAGAACAGAGAAATAAAGGAAAAGGATTTATCAATAGAATAATTTAAGGAGATTTCCCAGAACTGAAGGAGATAAATTTTCAGGTAGAAAGAACCCACACTGGACACCGTGGATGAAAATAAACCTAAGCCAAAGCAAATCGCCACATCTTTCAGAAAAATGGAAACAAAGATCTAAAATAGATTCCAAGAGAGAAAATAAAAAACAACAAGTCACCCCAAAACAGATCAGGAATTAAAATAGCTTTGAGTGTTTCAATCACAACAATGGAATCTAGGAGAAAATGGAACAATGCCTTCAAAATCCAGAATACTATTCCCAGCACACAACCAACCAACCAACCAAGGACAGAGAAGAATGTTCATATATGTGAGATCTCAAAATTTATCGCCCATGTATCCTTTCTCACAAAGCTTTTGGGGATAGGCTCCACAGAAACGAAGGCGTAAACCAAGATGATAAAGAATGATCTCAGGACAGCAGCTGTAACCAGGCAAAAAATGAAAAAAGCCAGAAGACTCTAGGAGAGAATGCTGCAGGTGGCTGATGAAAATTAAAAAATAGCTGAGGACTTGTGAAGTCTTCACAGAATATTTAGAACACATTTTTAAATACGCAGTTTATGGAGTCATACCACTCCCCTTCCCAACTATCAGAAGTTTGGAAAAAAGGTTACTCTTCTGAGAAACTAAGTCAAAGAAGCTCTGGATTTGTAATTACCAGGCTAAGCACTACAAAGCTAAGGGCTAGAATGAGGTCTCATACTAAAAAATAAGGGGATTACATTTCCTTGCTGATTAATGATGTTGAGCATCTATCTTTTCATATATTTACTGGCCCCTTTATAAGTCTTTTTTCATGAAGGGCAGGTTCAAATCTTTTGCCTATTTTTAAATTGTATTGTTAGTTTTATTAGTATTGAGTTGTAATCACTTCTATACATGCTGGATACAAGTCTTTTATCAAATACACGTTTGTAAATATTTTCTCCCAGTCTGTGACTTGCCTTTCATTTTCTTTGGAATTTATTTCAAAGAGCACAGGTTTTAATTTTGATAAGATCCTATTTATCATTTATTTTCTTCTTCTATTTTGGTATCATATCTAAGAAAGCTCTGCCTCACCCAACATCATAAAGATTTTCTCTCATATCTTCTTCTAAAGTTTTATAATTTTATGCTCTACATTTAGGTCTATGATCCATGTCGAGTTACTTTTCATATAAGTTGTAAGGTAAAGGCTTGAGGTTTTTTTTTCCTCTCTTCATGGATCTCCAAATATTCCAGTACCACTTTTTAAAAAGATCACCCTTTCCCCATTTAAACAGTATTTTTGTATACAATTAATTGACCATGTATGCATGAGTCTGTTTCTGGATGCCACAGTGTTCCGACAGTCGCTATGCCTATCATTACACCAATATTACCCTACCTTGACTACTGCAGCTTTATAGTAAGTCTTTATATCATAAGCCCTCCAACTTTGTTATTTTTAAGACTTTTTTATGCTATTTACTTTTACTGAGATATATACACTAGTCTGATAAACACTGAAGTTAATTTAAATAAAAGAGGCATTGGACTTCAAGTAAGGTTAATAGTCACCCACATTGAGATGGGGAAACATATTTAAGACAAATCAGGGAGGTAAAACTAACAGAATTTAATGATTCATTGGAGTCATGAATTGAGGGAACAGAAATCTAACATAATTTATAAATTCTGTCTTGAATAATTAGCTATAGTGTAGTACCATAAACTGAGGAAAGGAATACAGAAAAGGAAATTATAAGTTCAGTTTTTAATCTGTTTTGAATTGTGAGACTTTCAAGAAGACATGTCTAACAGATAATCAGCTACTTGAGTCTGAAGTTCAGAGGAAGGATAGGGCTGAAGGATAAAAAAGATGGATTTGGTGGTAATCAGTATGTAATCAGTACTAAAAAGCAAGGTAATGGACAGGAGCATACTGAGAGGGTGTGCAAATGTAAAAGAATACCCAAGCAAGAAAGAACAGAGAGAAATCTCCCTTGAGAGGGTTCAACAAAAGAAAGGCAATGTTAAAAGAGGATATAAACAAAATATTAAAAATATCATGAAAGTATAAATAGAATGAATAAAGATTTATTTTGTAAATCTTGAGAATATTTAAAACAGGGAAAACCCCTGAAGCCTAAAAGAGATATTAAGAAAAATAAAAGGAAATATTAACTAACAGAGGGTAAACAAAATCAGTTACAGACAAATCTATGCCAATTAAAATGTTTATATTTTTATATTATAGATAAATTAGTGTATGAACAATTGAGGATAATATAGTTTTGATTTCAAACAATATGGGAAAATAACACACTCTTCCACAAAAGTTCAAGTACACAACGCTATCAGTCTACTCAGCACAGACAAGCAATATTTTTTAAATCCACATAAGTAAAAATGTTATTTTCACACTGACTGACAATCAGGCATAAATGACCTTTCTAACGTTTGCATCGCTGAGCTTACTCTAAACATTACCTGCATTGATACTGTGATCTCTTGAAGAGCAGAATCTGCTTCATCTTGCTTAGTTTTAAGTAATACACTTTGTTCTCCGGCTTTTCTGTTCAGTTCATCCACGAGAGCTTTAGCTTCATTTAGTTTAGATACACCAGCCTACATTAATAAAATGTTGATTGACAATATTAAAAGAAAAGGAATTTTATATACATACAGTAAACAAAGTCTATAAGAAAGAATCAAGCATAAATGTAAATGTGTACATATACTACATTTGCAAGTGGACTTAGGTATTTTCATCTTGCTGATTATAATGATTTATTCAACTGTGTACTCATTAAGATGTAGTAAAAGAATCCACAGAGGCTTTAGAGAAAGATAGATTTTAAAGCATCACAGTAAAGCTGAACAGGTCAACATATATTAGATATTAGATAGCTTAAATAGTAGGGTTTTTACTCACTGAATTAGACAGGAAGGAAAATAGAAAAGAAAAACTATTCTGTAAACCTTTCCCATTTTTCAGTCTCATTGGTTGGGCAGAAGGACTCAGGGGCCACTCTTTTTATATTGGACGTGACTTGGTTTGTCTGTCCACTACCCAACTATTTTATAAGAGACTGCCTTACAAATGGGTCTGGTAAGCAATCACTCAAAATACTTCAGCTATTCTTTGGGTGGTTGTTTGACCCTGGCTATTATAACACGCCTGGCCATTATAACACCCCATTCCACGGCCCATGGATAATCCAAGGAATAAACATGAAAAGTATTCCCTCTTCTTTAATATGATTGGGTTTTTGTCACATAACAAATCAGAAGATTTGGAAAGATAGTAATGGCAAAAAAAAGGAATGTAAATAGTATTTACTGAGCACCCAGCACAGAGGACAGGCATCATGCTGGTTCTTTACATTTGAATTTTATCTAATGTACTCAACACATTCACCCAATTAAGCTGCAACTCAGTGAGTTTAAGTGATTTACCTGAAACACCATAGAGAACTAAATCAGGAAATTACCCCTCCAAAGCATGTAGAGTTAGTGGCTTAATATAAATGAAAGTGAATCATTAGAAAGGAGAATAAAGATAACTCTGCCAATTAATGTTCCTAGTTTACGACCCTCACAAAGAGAAGCAAGAACTTGGCAGAGGAAATGCTCTCTGACAGAATCTGAAGCTGACATTCTAATACCATGCTTAAGTTTAAGCTCTGCAGTTAGAGAAATACAAAAAGAAAACTGTTCAGAACGTACCAAGTCAAGTGACATGGATAAGAATATGTTTATAAAATATAATTTTAAGAATATATTTATAAAATATAATTATAAATATAATTTAAAGTTTATTATAAAGCATAATATTGGATATTACGTGTTAATTAATAATAGGCATTTCTGATTTCTAAAATGCATTCATATGAAAAAGACATTTAAAGACAGCACCATAAACTATCAAAAACACATAAATACCATGCAGTGAAGAAATAATTATTCAAACAAAAAAAAAAATTACAAAACCATTACTATAATCTAGTGGGCTATAAAGACAGGTAAGTGAGACAGTTTTCCAAGACATTTAATACAGTACAATATTTATTTATATTAAATATGGCAACATGGCATTGTGATTTACATAATCCTTGTCCCCTATGTATAGATAAAATAATTTAAGATTACCAATATTGTACCTGCAAATGACTTTGTCTTTTTAATAATTCCTTTCTCTTGCTGCTACTAATGGCAGAATACACACGTAAAAAGGTCATATATCGGCTTGGTGTAGCACCATATGCTTTACAAGACTCGTGGATTAATAAAAATGATTTTAGAAAATCAGGATCAACTAGAAAGAGAAAAAAATGACTTAATATATGTACGATCCATTAAGAATTAGAGAAAATGAACTTAACTATATTTATTCTTGCCAGATACTTCTACGCAATGAAATTATAAATATGAGATAACATCTTTGCCTTAAAGGTGCACAGGCATTCCTATCCATTCACAACTTCCATTTTTCGTATTAATTTTGTATTATTAATTCATTGGTCTCTATCCTTCCACTGTAATATATTTCCCCTGACAATTTTTATTACTGCAAGAAAGATAAATCTATAGCTTGTCATAACATATAAATTAACTGGAACTACATAACATGTAATCCGAAAGTAAGCTCACTAAAAGCTACTTGAATGGAAAAGAGATACCGAACCAAGTAACACCTATCCACTCTTATTTACACAGGGAGAAACAGGACTTCAAAAGCCAAAAAATTAAGAACAAGCTCCCATTAGATCCAATATATACATGACCAAACATACCATCTCCCTCTCATGGTCTCAACCTATTTCCCTCTGTATTCCCTACCTCAGTGAATAAAATCAACTTCTAATGAATTTTCCAAGCAGAACCCTGAGAAATATTCTTGCATCCTTCTTCTTCCTTGCATTCAACCGCCATTACATAACCAAGTCCTCTTTAGATTACCTCCTAATATCTCCCCAAGTCCATTCCTTCCTCTTAGATTAGAAGGCAATAGCCTTCTATACTGGTCTACAGTACCTCTGGTTTCTCTGTACACTAATCTATTTTTCATAACTGAAGAAAGGGGTAGACACAGAGACTTACGTTTCTAAAACAAGCCTCTGGTTACATCTCTACCAAAAATCTCTCTATTCCAAATCACCCACAAGTCAGAATCCAAATTCCTTCTTTAGCATGACATGGAAGGCTCTTCCTTACCCAACCCTGTCTACCTTTTTCTCTTCATCTAGTACTCTACTATTTATTATATCCTATGTCTTAGCCCTTCAGGGTATTTATAGTTCCATAAAAATGCCTATTTTATTTCTTCAAGCCTTTTCCATGCTAGTCACTCTAACCAGAATGACCTTCCCCAAACTGCCTGTCTGGGCAAAGTGCATTTCCTTTAGTATCTGCTAGGTAGAGGCTTTACTTTCCAATGTACTTCATATAAACTTCTACCATCACTTATCCTGCTATGGCAAAATTTTATTTTTATATATTACATATTTCTTGCTACCACTAGATTATCCTAAGTCTTCTCCAGTATCCAGTCCAGTACCTAATATAAAACAAGTTCAATAAATATTTAATAATTAGATGGTTAGATTAAATAAATGAATAAATATGCTATGGTATAAAAGAAAAAGACCACAGTCAAAGTTAATGTGGAAATGGAGAAAATAATGAGAACATTATAGTTAAGAAAATATTATGTCCATACTCAAAGAATCATAACACAGTTTTGCATATGAATTGAGTGCTTTGACATACCTAAGTGATAAGCTAATATGAAAAGTTTAGGCTATTAGCCCAAAACCCTATATAAGTAAGTCCTTTAGATCATTTGGGTCAAAAATGTAAATTTCTAATGTCTTAATTTTAAACAACAGATATGCTGTTAGGTCCTATATGAAATGACATAAACATTA
Source organism: Delphinapterus leucas (assembly GCF_059928025.1). Taxonomy (NCBI): domain Eukaryota; kingdom Metazoa; phylum Chordata; class Mammalia; order Artiodactyla; family Monodontidae; genus Delphinapterus; species Delphinapterus leucas. The sequence continues at coordinate 79,486,805 of NC_143135.1, read as the reverse complement.
GTTTTAAAAAAAGAGGGCTTTAAAGTTTAGTTTGCATCAAAAAACCTAACTTAGTTTAGCATTATTCCAGTTCATAATCATCATGAATCTTTAATGGATCTATAACATTAGAAATCAGGAATTATTTCATCAATAAAAATCAGATAAAGTCAATTTCATCAAAATACTACCTGAGTTTTTTTTCTTTTCTTCTTTTCTTTTTTTGTCGCTATATTTTTCTTCACCACCTGTTTCACTGAATAACATTTCAGGTATCTAAAATAGGAAGAGCATTTCTTTAAACCTCAATTCAGTAGGAAAAAAGTTTAAGTAAATCCAATATCAGAAGTTAAAAAACCTTTAACACACACACACACCAAAAAAAGAAAAAAAGAAACAGTCTCAATTGGACTTTTCTTCTAGGATTCTTTAGAGGACATTATTTCCTAGTCAAGATTTTGACACATATCAACCATTAATGTATTGCAAATTAATAGCACATAGAAAAGCTTCAACATCTCGCTTGAAAACTGATTAGAGTTTTTGAAATGAAGAAAATCACATTTTTGATTGAATTAGAAAATAATCCCAGATGCAATTTAAAGTAGTAAAATAATAAAATAAATGTTTTATTTGGCATCAAACTAATAAAATGCCTTCATGGCATAAAGGAATAGGAAGAAAGCTTAGCTTTCTTAAATAAGAAATAACTAAAACTAAACAAAAATAATTTCATAATTGATAATTAACATAACTGCCATCAACATAATTGATAATTCTAAAAACTATCTATTGTCTATAGCTAGGTTTTTGCCCCTATCACAAATAAGAAAATAAAGTTTCATGAACAGATATCATCATTATTAAAGAAAATATTATAATCTTATAAGAATACTATTTTAAAATATACAAAAAAAATTCTTTAACTCTATTTCTGGGAAAAAGAAAATAAATAAGTAGAACTCTGAAATTTTAAAATTAAGCCAAAACCTTCAACTTCTTTCATCTGATACAGTTAACATTCCTAACAAGAGGAAGTACAAGTGATCTAGGTAATTAGGTCAAAAAATCATTTTCTAAATTTCTCAGACTGAATAAACCATTAAGCCAAAAGATTCCTTAACTAATGGAAAGTTTGAAAGTGCCATGGTTCTTGAGCCAAAGAACATTTATTTTTTCAAATACCTTCACTGACTTCTGAAAAAACACTTAAGCAACTGTGAGAATATTTTAAATATACACTTTTAAATCAATGTAAATTTGTTTCTTTGGAAACTTACTTTCTTTAAAATTTTATCCCTTATATTAGTTAGCGGGATTGTGGTAATCATTTCACAACATAAAAATATACAAAACAACATGTTGTATACCTTAAATATATATAATTTTATGTGTCAATTATACCTCAGTAAAGTTGGGAGGGGTAGGAAACATTCTATCCCTAAACGATATTCTACATTAGCAAAGTTTTCCTGCCTGGATTTATCCACATTCCCCTTTGCCTCCACTCTCCCTCCTTGGGGATAAAAATGGCACTTTCTAAAAAGAATTGAATAAGTATATTAACCCTATTAATTCCTATTAATACCCTGACCTCTCGATTCCTTGAATTCTTCTCCTTCTGTTTTCTATCACCTTTCTCCCGGCCACTCACCCCCCCTTCAAAGGGTCACACCCTGATACCCTGTCACTAACAGCAACTGCAATCATTTCATAATCTCACTTTCAAACATCCCACTCTTCTACCACTACACTCCTGTCTTCCCAGCTCATTCCATTTGCAATGTCAATCATCCTCAGACTCCACCAAGACCTACAATCTATTAATTTAACAACCTTTATACTGTCATTCACCATCTTCCTACCATAATTTCTCAGCTCCCTTGGCCTTCACTTGCTTTGTCATACTCGAGTAGCAAAGCAAAGCCCCAATCCTGGTTAAATGCAAGTCACCACCTATTGAAGGTCTGCACCTATGAGTGCGCATGTAATTGGAGAAAAAACACACAACTATGCTGATTGGCCTCACTGAACTTTATAATCACTAACCTCATGTGAACCCTTAATGCTACCTAGCTATTATATTCCATTCTCCTAAACCTTTCACTCTTTTCCTCTTCCAAACTACTATTTTGCATATCCTCTAATATCTCTTCAAGACTCCAAAATCTGTTCCCTCAACTTTTCTCTCAACTGATAATCTTACCTCCTATTTCACTGGGAAAATAGAAACATCCAGAAGTGTCCAAAACTTCCCATACCACACTTGCCCACCTACTTGGAACTGTGCCCCTGTACTCTGCTTCCCTTCCTGTTATTAAGGATAATGCTTCCATTCTACAAGCAAAGGCCTATCCTTAATCGTTTCATTTCTGCAATAGACCCATATGCTGTCTACTACCCAAGGATGTTGCTCTAGCAATTTTCCCCTGTCTTTCATGTAACATACATGTTTTGCATCTTTTTTGCATTCCCAACAGTGTATGAAAATGCTACAGTTTGTCTCAACTTAAAATTTTTTTAAAAAAGAAAGAAAACATTTTAACCCCCACTTCCTCCAGTTACTGATCCATTTTTATCTTCTACTTCATAACAAAATTCCTCAAAAGAGGCAACCATATTCACTCTCCACTCTTCTCATTCTTTCTGAAACACATGTCAATATGTTTTTTCTCCACTACTAACTGAAACTGCTTTATCAAAGTCACTAATGAACGCCATGCTGTTAAATGCAACTATCAGTTCCCAGGCCTTGTCTACTTTCATGTGTCACCATTCATCCTTCCTCACTCCTTTGAAATGCTGTCTTCACTTGGCTTCTAGGCTTCACTTGTCTACACGCTCTCCTGCTTTCCTATTTCCCAAGCAGTTCCTTCTCAGTATCCTTTGCTGGTTCCTGTTCTTCATCTCAACTTCTTAATGTTGAAGTGCCCCAGAGTTCGGCCTTTGCATCTCTCCTCTCTTTGCCAACATTCACTTCCTTAGTGATATTTTTTCTCACAGCTTTAAATGCCAGCTATACTCTGATACTTCCCACAATTTTACCTGTATGCCTGACCTTTTCCCCTGTTCTCACATATCCAAATGTCTTCTCAATCTTCCAACTCAGATGTCTAACACCTCATATTTCACACATCTAAAACTGAAAGCCTCATATTCTCCTCCCAAAATGTTCTTCTCAGAGTCTCCCCTCAACTGACAGGTATTCCATCCTTCCAGGTGCTCAAGCTAACAGACTTGGAGGTATCCTTAACTCCTCACTTTCCCTTACACCTTATTACAATTTGTCAACAAATCTTATCGTTTCTACTGCAAAACATACCCAGTATCTACCACTTCTCACCACCTCTACCACTACATCCTGAGAGCAAGCCATCCTCGTCTCTTGCCGAATTACTGCAATAGCTTTATGACTGCTTCCTCCTTGTCTTCTATGGTCTATTTTCAGCTCAGAAGCCAGAGTATTACCATTAAAACATTAGAATAGTTTTGCTCAAAAGCCTCCAAGGGATCCCTTACTTGTTTCCAGGAAAGTCAAAATCCTTATAATAGCGTCCAAAGCCCCACCCTAACCTTTCTCTTACTTCACTGACCTCATCTGCAACTACTCTCCCCTTTATCGCTCTGTTACAAATGAACTGGCTTCTTGCTGATCCTCAGAATCACCAGGCATGCTCTCATCTCAGGTTCTTCACCTAGAAAGCTTTCCCCCCCAAATATCCCCCAAAAGAATGTAAATTCCATGAGGGCAGGGACTGTTGTCTTTTTCTCTGCTATATCCCCAATATATGGAATAGTGGCATGTATTCGGCACCCAATAATTACTAATTCTTAATGAATACCTCTTGTTCATTGGCCTCCACAGACTAGAATAACTTTCCTCTCCTTTACCTACTTACTGAAATCTAACTAAAATATCATCTCAACTCTAAAACCTTGTCTATTATCTCAAATTACACTCCTTCCTCTGAATCATGACAGGCATTAGTCTGCACTTCTACTATACAAAAATAAAGAAATGAATGATTGGGAATATGAGTATCATTCAAAGAGACAATATTGAAAATTATTATTAATTCAAATGAAGCAATATAAAAGGCTTCCAGCTGAGATGGTGCTATGAGTTCACAATTTAAACTCATCCCCCTCTGAACACATATCATAGCAATGACAGATTTTTTAAAAAGCATCTAAATTTTAATTTAAACAATAGCTAATATTATTGCTGTGATATTTTTATCATAAGCTAGCCTATAATAGGCTAAATAATGAAATGTATAAAATTTTTAAAGTACAATAATATCTCTGTGGTCCTTAATTAAGAACATAATCTTCCACCTAAAATTCTATACTCCTATCAAATACAAGAGTATGAAGAAAAGAGTTATTTTCAAACTTATGAGAGATTTTCAGTGCCACAATTAAGGTAATATTATAATAAACACCAAAGGGAAGTTGTGACAATCAATAACTTTAAAAAAAATGTGCTTACTTTTTACTTCCATATTTAAACATTAAACTTACTTTCTTCATACTGCTATCTGACCAACCCTCCATCCACAACACCTGGCATTTCTTATGCAAAGCAGGATTACTCTCACAGTTTATTATGAAGTTTAAATTTGCAGAATCCATTATCAAGACAATATGCAAGTTTTGTTGAATTCCTAAAAAATAAGAAAATTATACTCTTGGAATATTACAATAATAATAATTGAAGAAACCTATATATGGTCTGGTTTTATGAAATTAAAATGTTTTGAAATGGGATGGTAGGAGCTGTTTATAAAAAGAACAAGCTATGAAACAGTATTACAGTATAATTTTTATTTTGGTTAAAAAATACGTGTGTGTGTGTGTGTGTGTGTGTGTGTGTGTGTATGTGTATGCTAGGATAAAAGATCCAGAAAGGTATGATACTGCTGTTACTTTTCAAACATGACACTGGATTCTATTTTGTAATTTTTCTTTCAAGGATTTTTGTTTCATTATTCACAAGCAAAACTGATCTCTGGTTTTCTTTTAGGAGAAATACCTTTTCCTTCTTTCAATGACAATATCATTTTCCCTTTGTAAAAAGGATTTTGGACACTTTCCTTTATTTTCTATGTTGGACACTTTCCTTTATTTTCTATGTTCTGAAACAGTTTAAAATAGCATTGAGATGATCTGTTTCTTAAAGGTGTAGTAGAATTTCCCTGTAAACTTGAAGTGGACAGAAGGGAGGGTAGCTCTTTAACAACTGTCTCTATTTCATCAATAATAAATGTTCCTTTAGAAAAATAAAGATCAATGTAATAGTCATGTCTGGGTGCTGCCATCATTGCCTTATTTTTTGTTTATCAATTTTAGATATCTACAGTGCACATGAAACTACTTCTGCAGTAATCAAACTTTCTTTAGTTCCAAAAAAATAACACTACAGAGTCTGGCACAATCTAAATAGTTCAATAATTCTCTAACATAGGAGGTACTAAAGCACAAATTTCACCACATGAAAACAAAGGCAACAAAGTAAATATTCCAAAGAACATTACCATACTTTCACCCTTCCCTTTCACTAAAATTTTGCTAACTTGTTTTTATTATAGGTTAGCCTTTATGCTACTTATTTGCTAATGAGAAAATAATGCAAATTAAATGGTATTTATTTCATATGAAACATAGTTTAAATTGATTAACGAATTCTATGGCACTTACTATATGTGAAGTAATTGAAGACTGGTCCAAAAAAACCATCCTGTGAAGCCTGATCTTTAAGAGGCAACAGCAAGGGCTCTAATTCTTCAAGAGTGTAGAGTCCAGGAACTTCACCTACAGAACATTACATTTCTTTTGAGTTTTACCTGCATTACACTAATTCAAAACACATTTTACACACACAATGCTTCTTCTATTTTTGTAATCAAATAATCTGATGTTATTCAAGCTTTGTTTTCAAAAATAAACAAACCCTATCACCCTCTATATTATTCACAAATCTACATCTATAGCCTTCAGTTGATTAAGCAAACCATTAAAGACAGTTCATAATCTAGCCATCTATCTGCTTTTCCAAGTCCTTCTCTACCCCAACCCCACAAGACCTTGTATTCTAGCCTCAATGAACTTCTTTGTGTTCCAAAAATTTAATGAAATACTCCCTCTTCCTGGAATATTATACCCACAGTCTTCCTCTGCCCCTTATCTTCCCCTAATATTATTGTTTATCCCTCAAGACACTACTTTGTCAACTGCTATGTCCATGAGACTTTCCTGAATACCCACATGCTAGGTAAAGCATTCTTTTCTCTTGTGTATAGTATCCAAACATCACTGTTTAGCATTTACCACATGATTTAATAATGAATGAATTACTTCCCTTTCCTGCCCAATTAGATTCTGAATTCCCGGAGGGCGAATATTTGATCATGATCAATATTAACCTTAGGGCATTCTTAGCAAGTATCTAAAACATAAATATTTGTTAAATAAATGAAAAATGAATTATCAAATGAATGAATGAACTTGTACTAGAAATCAGGAGAACTAGTCATGGCCTGCTACTATACAACAGAATGATGAAAGTCAAATCAAAGGTGATTAAGACTATAAGAATTTGAAGGAGGGTTTGAAGCTTGTCTTGTTCACCACCATAAATCCAGTTATTTAATAAATATTTGTTAAACCAACATATTTGTAATTCACAAGAAACTGTAAGATTAAATGAAAATTCTTTTGCTGCATTCATGTAGAGCCCAACATAGTTTGAATCCCTACTTTTCTTTAGGTTAATCTCAGAGGTACCAGACTGCTCCCCAACCACCAATGAGGTACATATTCAAATGCATACACACATAAATGTGCTCTATGTCTTCCTCTAAATTTCAGCCATACCGAGATACCCTTGATTTCTTAAATTTGGTAAAGAAAGCTAGCTCTATTTACATATTCTATAGGGAACAAGAATTTGAAATACAAAAAAGAGACAAAAAGGCCTATTGAGTACTTTCTCTGAAAGTATTTTTCAAATACTTTTTTTGCCAAAAACGTTGTCAAAATTTAACTTTACCAAAATTTAGCTTTATTTATGATTTTTGCTATTATATCTTGATAAAAAGACCAATTTATCTTACAATAAAAATAATTACTGGGTTAATGCTTATCTGGATGTTTGCTTTCAGAAATTAAAACCAAAACAAAAATACAAAAACCCTGTATATATCTGGCCTACAAGTTTATCTCAGCCAAAATGAACAAGGTCTCCATCTAGTGACAATTTAAGCAATATGCAGGAATGTGCACCTTAAAAATCAGAAGAGATTATTTATAAAAAGGGCCGCAAACACTTCAAGCTTGCTCAAGACATACCACTTTCACTATACCATTTCCCTTCACTTTGACAGAAATTGACCTACCACTTGTGTAACTAGAGTCTTTCTCATTTGGGCACTAAAGTGTAGATACCTCACTTTATAAATGTTTCCTTCAACCAAAGCTGTTAACTTCTGAAAAAAAAAAAAAAAAAACTATTTTATCCCAGAGTCTACCTAGCAGGATACAAAACAAGTATTTATTAAAACCTGAGTGGAACATGAGCATCATGCAAATTTTGTCCTCGGGTGAAATAGAATGGAACAATTCATATAGTTGAAACTAGTTTTTAACAAGGTTTACTTTGTACTTAAGTACCAAAATACTTAGTCCAAGTTTAAAACGAAGCTACCTCATACCAATTCTACTAACAGTGGTTATGCATTATAAGGAGATTATAATAAACTTCATAAATTCTTCAGAAAAGGAAGAATTGCAGGAAATTGCAGGTATTCTCCTCAGGAAATCACCAAAAAGGTCAGGTGGCGCCAGAGGCAAAAAGAGTACAACACAATTCGAGAAATATGAGACCTCATATATCTGAAATATATCTGCTATTACATAACCACATTTAAGGCCATATTATAATTATTCAATTATTCCATTAATGATGGACAGTGAGGTTCTATCAAATTTTTATTACAAATTATACTACATATTTCCTTACATACTAGTTCTTTTATTTCTATAGGTTAAATTTCTACACATAATATAATTTCTGTATCAAAGGGTATAACACATTTTTAAAATTTATTTATTTCTTTATTTTTAGCTGTATTGGGTCTTCGTTGCTGTGCGGCAGGCTTCCTTTAGTTGCAGGGAGCAGGGGCTATTCTGCGGTGGCTTTTCTTGTTGTGAAGCACAGGTTCTAGGCGCGCAGGCTTCAGTAGTTGTGGCTCAAGGGCTCTAGAGAGCAGGCTCAGTAGTTGGGACGCACGGGCTTAGGTGATCCACGGCATGTGGGATCTTCCTAGACCAGGGCTTGAACCCGTGTCCCCTGAATTAGCAGGCGGATTTTTTTTTTTTTTTTCTTGCGGTACACGGGCCTCTCACTGTTGTGGCCTCTCCCGTTGCGGAACACAGGCCCCGGACGTGCAGGCTCAGTGGCCATGGCTCACGGGCCCAGCCGCTCCACGGCATGTGGGATCCTCCCGGACCGGAGCACGAACCCGCGTCCCCTGCATCGGCAGGCAGACTCTCAACCACTGCACCACCAGGCACGCCCGAGCAGGCAGATTCTTAACCACTGCGCCACCAGGGAAGCCCAGTATAACACATTTTTTAAATAAGTACTGGTTGATAACTTTCCTAAAAGGTTATAACTTATAATAGTCCCACCAAAAGTGTGTTAAGAGGGCCAATTTTTCAGTATATTCATCAATATTCAATATTTAATCATCATTTTTATATAATTCCACAATCTCTTGGTTTTATAAAAACAGGGTTTCTCAGTTCTCCTGCTCTGAGCATGTTTAATGTTTAATCCCATGTCACCTTAATAAAAGCTATGCCAAGTGTTCTCTGAAACATAATTTTATATAAGATCACTTTACTTGAATAATTTTTACATTACTTTTATTTTCTTTAAATAGAACCCATTTACTTGCCTGAAGACAAAAGGCTATTGATCATCTCCAAAAATGTAGGATGTACAAACTGATAATCCTCAAGAAGTAAAACTACTTGTTGTGCTTCAATACCTGCAAGATGTAGCACCTGCACAATAAGAAAACACATTTTGGTACACATTAAATATTTTTGGCACAGGTAAAAACTTTCATTCTGTATGTAAACTAAGTTGTTTTTATTGATTGATATTTGAGTAATCAAAATTTAGCCATATAGTCTAGAAAGTAAATCCACTGAATAATCAAAATTTAGCCATATAGTTTGGAAAGTAAATCCAGTTCATAAACAAATACTACTGGGAGGAAATTTAATTATTTTACATCTAAGACATTAAAAGCTAGAGGATAATTTTTAAATACACCTACATATGTCCTAAATGCCATCTTTTTGTTTATCTTACCTATCCATATAACATCCCATAATCTGGGGTGCTGAGAGCTAAAAACATAATTTTGTAACAATTATGGAGAAAACAATCATCAAAATTAAAATAAAGACTATGTTGCATATCAGAGATTTAAAGGTCTTTAAAGGCTTTTAGAATAACTAACTGTGATTTAAAACCAAATAAAACAAAAGACTGTGAGTCACTCACATGTTTGAGATCATTTTTGAACTGCTTCAGTTCATATCCCCTGGAAATCTTTGGTGAAAACAGCACTGCTCCATGCATATGACTGACTAAAGAAGTGATGGTCCGACGACCTACACCACTGCATCCGGCTAACAGAAGTGAACCTCCAGGAAAACTCAGCACTCTGTCTATCCTAGACACATATTCCAGGACTTCTTGGAAAAGTAAAATATCTAAATTCTGGTTATCTCGTCCATAATGAATAAGACCCTTCAAAAGATCACAAAGCGTATTATATAATTAATATAAGTCCAAATTACATAATAAAATGTTATCTAGATTAAGAGATTATATTTTTGGTGCCCTCAAGAAAAGGGGTTAAGTATATTCATGTTGTTTCACACTCTTTTATCTATCCAGTAATCCAGCTTTATGGCACTTTGTAAGGAAAAATTTACATGATGTCAAACAAGTTCACGGGTCCACAACAGTCAGTTACTTTTGAACACCATTAATATAACTAGTAAAAAGCAGTGTAAGATAGCAGGTTAATTATAAAGACTTCAAAAGCTCTCAAATTTTTACCACTTGTTACACATCAAATCAGTGTGCACAGACTATAAAACAATCCCCAAACTCTCAAAACGTACTGCCTAAAGATATTTTGTGAACTCTTGTTCTTACACACAGCTCAGCAATGAACCAAAAGCCCACAGAGAGGTAGCATGCCCTGCCAGGAGCTATGTGATAGAGTGAAGAAAGAGAGAAAGGACAGCTTTCGCATATTTAACAACTTTCGCACATTCCCAAACTTTTCAATATCCATTCCAGGCAAACAAATAAATTTACTAGACCATGAAAGACTTTTCTTGATATAAAATCCATACTAACTTCCACTATAAATATTAATTTTTAAAGTAATCATATATAATACTGTTTCTTCTTATTATAATTAATCTCAAAAACAAAACAAACAAAAAAAACTCCATAGGACAGTGCTACTAAAAGTTTCAGTGAACCAGCAGCATCAACATCATTTGGAAGTGTCTCAGAAATTTGGATTCTCTTCTGATTGTTTTCAGATTCAGATAAGTACCTACTGAATTCAGATTTCTCCGGATGGGACCCAGCCATCAATATTTTCTGGTTCTCAAAGTGATTCTAATGTTCACTAAAGTTTGAGACCACTGCTCTAGAATGAAAAGTTAATATTATATTAACTGTTAATATAATATTAGCAGTTATATTTCCCAATTAATATTAAGCCTTTTTAATAGTTCCAACCTCAGATACCTTTTTCCAGCATGTATCCTAGCAATTTTACACTAATCTGTGTAAGTGCATGTGCACCTACTTAGATCTGCCACACTGGGCTAAATTCCAAAAGATACAAACCGGTTTTGCCTATTCTAAGATCTTTCACTTCATGCCTTCAAAAAACTTACAATAAATATTTTGAAAATGGCTTTAATCATAACCAAATCCCAATTCAAATTCATTATTCATATTATACCTTTTTAATAACATCCTTAAGATCTGCAGAATTTAGTTTTCCAAGTGGTTTTCCATGTGGAGGCAAAGGTTGTCCTGGGGCTGACCTTATTCCTGAATTATGTCGAGCTCCCCATGTAACATAGAAATTATCTGTAGAAATGAAAGATATTTTTGTTTTATGTGTGTTAATCATAATGGGAGCATCAGTAGATATACTTCACACTAAACTGTTTTTAACTTAATTAGTCCAAATAAGAACATCCCCAGAAAGGCAAAGATTAATTACTTTGAATTGGCAAATAAATAAAACAATCTCAAAATTATTCTTGAAAAAGAACACAGATTTACTAATGTCATCAAGAGCCCTGACTTCTAAAATAAAAGAAAAATTAACCAAATTTTAATTAGAAAATAAAAATCCCACAAACTTCCCTTAAATTTATCTATAGCAGTGTTCCTGTTACCACACAAGGAAAATCTGTTCACCATTCTATTGAAGCTTTCGCCTCCCAATTCCTCTGGGAGACTGTTCCATCAGTATCCTCCTTGTCATATGCTGCGCTCAGCAAACCTTCCCTAGACCCCAAGCTACCTCATGTTCTTCTTTCCTTCTCCATCATATTTCTCACATTATCTTCTACTTGCCAAAACCACTATACTAAACTCTTATTTGGGAACAACAATGCTACCCTAATTGCGAAATCCAAACCTTCGTTGTAGTCATTATCCCAACATGACTTGTGTGCATCTCCTTAATGGAGCTTTTTTCCTTGAATCTATATTACCGTGCTCATCAAGCCACAACCACTACTCCTTTTCAGTTTTCTATTTATCCCTTATATATATATATATATATATATATTTTTTTTTTTTTTTTGCAGTACGCGGGCCTCTCACTGCTGTGGCCTCTCCCATTGTGGAGCATGGGCTCCGGACGCGCAGGCTCAGCGGCCATGGCTCACGGGCCCAGCCGCTCTGTGGCATGTGTTATCCCTTATATTTTTATTTTCACTGGGATCCAAATTCAGCCTATTATGCTTTAATTCTAAATACTCCCCTGGAATTATTTAATCTTATTCTGTGGATTAGATTATCAACTATCTAAATATACACCAAAAACCGATTCACTACGTATCTCTAGGCAAGTCTCCCAGCTCTAGTCTAGTCCCATATTTCGAATTGCTTAATGACATATAACTCATGCATTCATTCATTAAACACTTATCTATCACAGACCTGTATTTAAACATCGTTCTTCCTGTTAGAGATAAGTAATGAATAAGACAAACATAATTTCTGCCCTCACAGAACTGATAAACTTTATGTAGTTTCCCAAAAGACACTCAAAAAGCTTGTAAACATTCAAACACATGCATAAAACTGAACTCGTTATCTTCATGTCTCATCATTTCTCAGCTGGACTATTGCAGCATCCTCTTACCTCATATCCCTGCTACAAGCCTCTACCCCATCAAATATATCCTCACTGCTACTAGAGTAACAAACACAAAAACAAAATCTGATAGTACCACTGCACTCCAATATCACATATAGCTTCCCACTACCTTAAAAAAAAAACTTTTCCTAATCAGGGTCCTTTGCAATTTGGCTTCAATTTGGCTCCACTGACTGCTTGAATCTCTTATCTCCCTCTGTACTCCAATATATACCCCAGTTTTCTCAAACCTTTGATTCTTTGCATATGCTTTTTCCTTTGTCTGGAATGCCCTTCCCCTCTTCTTCACTTAATTGTATCCTTTAAGATACAGTTTGATTTCCTGTAATTGCTCCAAAAAATTAAAGTCTTAGGTGTTAATCTAACAAAATACCTTATAGGACTTATGCTGAAAACTATACAACACTGATGAAAAAAAGCAAAGAGTATCTAAATAAATGGACAAATATATTATGTTTATGGATTGGAAAAATCAACATAATAAAGAGGTCAATTCTTCCCAAACCAATACACAGAACTAATACAATTCCTACCACAATCTCAGCAACATTGTTTATATATACAAGATTATTCTAAAATTTATATGGAAAGGCAAATAGCTAAAACAATTTTAAAGAAGAAGGAATCAGTCAATCGAATTTTAAGACTTATTATACAGCTACAGCAATCAACTCAGTGTGGTACTGGCAGAAGGACATATACATCAATGGAACAGAATCAGGAACCCAGAAACAGAGTTACACAATTAATTTTTGACTAATGTGCAAAAGCAATTCAAGGCAGAAGGGTAGCCTATTTAACAAGTGGTGCTGGAACAAGTGGACAACCATAGGCAAAGAAATGAACCGTGACCTAAGTCTCACTCTTTACACAGAAATTCACTCAAAATGGACCACTGACTTAAAACATAAAACTATAAAATATTTAGGAAAAAAAGGTGGAGAAAATCTTCAAAATCTAGGACTAGACAGAGTTCTTAAACTTGACACCAAAAAATCCTTAAAAAGAAAAATTAATAAACTGAGCTTCATAAAATTAAAACCTTTTTTAATCTGTGAAAGACTCTATTAAGAAGATGAAAAGACAAGTTACACAGTGGGAGAATATATTTGCTAACCACATATGTGACAAAAGAATAGTATCTAAAATACAGAAAGAACTCTAAAAACTAAAATCCAATTAGAAAATGGGCAAAAGACACAGAGACATTTCACTGAAGAGCACAGACAGAAGACAGTTAATCATATGAAAAGATGTTCAACTTCATTAGCTGTCAGCAAGATGCAAAATAAAACCAATATGACATATCAGTACACACTTATCAGAATGGCTAAAATAAGAAAATACTGACAACACCCAATGCTGGCACAGATGTGGAGCACCTGGATCACTCGTAAATTGCTGATGGAAATGTAAACTGCTGATGGAAATGTAAACTGAAATACAGCTACTCTAGACAACAGTGTGGCAGGTGTTTTTTTTTGAACTAAGCATACAAGTACCATTCAACCCTGCAACTGCACTCCTGAGCATTTATCTCAGAGAAACAAAAATCTCCACACAAAAACCTGCACATAAATGCCTACAGCAGCTTTCCTCTTAATAGCCAAAAACTGAAAACAACTCAGATGCCCTTCCACAAGTAAATGGTGAAAGAAATGGTAGCATGTCTAAATATAATACCTACTCAGCAATAAAAAGGAACAAACTACTGAAACACTCAAGAACCTGCATATATCTCCAGAGAATTATTCTGATTGAAAATAAGATTGTTGAAATGACAAAATTGAACACAGAAAAGATGGGTGGTTTCCAGGGGATGGAAGAGGTGTTGATCCATTTTAACTGTATCAATGTCAATATCCTGGTTGTGATATTACACTATTTTTGCCAGAGTTGAAAGAAAACAAGTAAAAAGTACATGTGCTCTCTCTCTGTTAGTTCTTACAACTGTACGTGAATCAACAATTATCTCAAAATAAAAAATTTCAAAGTAACTTCCTCAAAAAGGAATTAGTCTCTACTCTTCTACACCCCTAATATCCAACATTTATCCCAAATATATTCAGAAAAGTTATATTAATTGTAAAACACTTCATGCTCTATTGTATTTACCAGTTTAACCATCTATTTGCATAAATCTTTGTGGCACCTAAACATATTAGCAATAGTTATCATTGTAAGCAAGGACTTTCACATCTGTATCTGCCATTAGATTACAAGTTTCTTAAGCACAAGAATGTATCTAGTTTATTTTTCAGTATCCAAAATTAAATTTTTAATTTTGGATACTTAAAATTTTTAAGCATCCAAAATTTTTCTTAATAATTTTTCTTAATATTCTACTATGTGAAAATCATATTTGCCTGGATCTAACATATATCAATCAAGCCTGTATTTTTTTTTAAATGCAACCCTTCATTAAAAAGTAAAATACTGAGAAAAAAATATTATTGAGTCCTACACAGGAGACTCTAAAAGATACCAAATTCTAGAGAATTCAGATAAGACACTGATACTATCTAATGCCCAAAGGATATGTCACTTTCTTTGCAAGACGAGACACTATTAACTCAATTTTTAGACTGAGAAACATGGCAGCATTTTAGAACAAGAGCCTCTCCATGCTAAGCCATGAAAACTACACGCCACAATGACATAAAACTTCACTCAAAATCAAGCCAATTTTGAACTATTAACAGGCTTCTCTCAGCATTTCATCCTGTCTTAGGTTGTTTTGAACTTATTTCCTGATTCTAAAACTCAAGCAGCACCTAGAAAATTCCTTCTATCAATCTTAGTATCCTTTTCACCTTCAAGACTCCCCTTGGCTTACGTCATTATGACCCTGGAACCAATATCAAATCTAGAAAGATACAACATAATGTATTATATGAAATATTTTTGAAGGCTTGCCTTACACTCTAATAGAATAGAAATTCATTTTGTAGCTTGAAAGAAGTTTTATTAGGAAAGAGTTCCATATTACAGTCATCCTCTGTCAAAGGCCTTTTCAACATGTTGATTTTCATTTTATATGCATCACTCCCACAGCATTTCATAATGTAAATTGGTCATTAAGCAGTAATAGTTGCAAATGCAACATAGCTCCTTTGACTGGTGCTATGCTTTGTTTATCATAATAATGGGTGAAGCTGATAAGAGGATACATAAGAAGTTCTGTGCTAATGACGTTATGAGTAGTGACAGGAATGAGTCACTTTCTCAAGCGAAAGTTCATTATAATCAAATATGGATTTTCACTATGATGTTTAAATATCACACATATATGGCTATTTTTATTAGTAAAAGTCTTTCAGGAAATACAGTTTTGAATTGCAAATGTTAAACATTACGGTCTGAACAACCGTTTCCAAGAAAACAATTATCGTCATCATATTTTGTTTGGAACATAATTATTGAAATCTAGCAAAGAAGACGGAGCAGCCTCTTACGGTAAAAACATTAAAATTATCCAAAGTTTTAGCGTTTTTGTTTTAATTAATTTTACTGAAGTATAGTTGATTTAAAATGCTGTATTAATTTCTACTCTACAGCAAAGTGATTCAGTAATACATATATAAATTATCCAAAGTTTTCATTTGTTTAGATATATGAAATCATGCTGTTAGTAAGAAAAAAATTGGAAGTGCTCATAACTTTTATATATTTACATAAACTCTGTAACTATATTACCTGCCATATTGTCTAGTACATCTGAGCCCCAGTCTCCTTGAAACACTGATGTTAAAATACTGTCAAATAAATGAAGTTCCTTTGCACCAACAATTTTGTCACGAAATAAGCGCCGCGCTTCATATGCTACAATTTCTAATACGTAAGCTAGAGGATGGTTTGAGGATCCTAAAAAAGGCAAAATTTTCTTTAATTATAATAAAATTCAAATGATTTAAAAATGGTCTGTTTCAATATAATATTAGAAAGAAATAGAGAATGAGAATCTACATACCATTATTTTGGCGTCAGATAAATAGAATAAAGGGAAAAAGAGTTAAAGTTCATTTTGTTAATGAGTTGGTAAACTTTTTTGATTCTTTAAAGGATTAAACTCTATTATTTCTAGTTGTTCAATAAAAATATCAATCCCCAAGAGCATATTAAACATGCTTTGGCTACAAAGGATAACAATTACATTTTTTTCCAAATCAAGTTTTAATAGTGACAATCATACTTTAGGAGAGGAAGCATAATAAAATATCATAAGTTTAATATCATGTTTAAAATTAATATTAACATTTTAATTTTTAAAATACTATAATTACAATACTCATTTATCTATTACAAATATAATATACATATACAGCATACACACACACATACACACACACACACACACACACACAATATGATATTCTAAAGAGAGATAAGTGATTTGAAATCATAAAAGCAAAACTTACCTCCTTCTAAATCATATCTGAATAAGCCAAGGACCCACTGGGTAAGGATGCAAGGAGTAAAGAAATAGTGGCTATAATCATCAACTGTAAATTTGGCCCGCACCTGAAAAAAATATAGTAAATGATCTGTCTACTCTCTTAAACATATAATCATGCTATAAATTTTTCAGTCACCTTAAATTCATAGGAATGTCAATTTCTACCAGTGGCTGGAACTGTATTTCAATATTACTTATTTCCTCAGTTATCTTGTATTCTATATTTTATGCATTTAAAAACAGTATCTAAGAGAGGTTGTTCATAAACTTCAACAAACTGCCAAAGGTTGTCCATGGGAAAAAATAAAATGAAAGGTTAAAAAGCCCTGCTAAAGAAAGGAATTCAAGGAAAGCTAACCTAAATTTTATAAAATGGTAGTTATAATTCCAAGGTGCTCATGGGTGTAAGACAGACCCATTTTATAATGGTGGGACCCACAGAGCTATCTTGTGTTCAAGAAATCATTAAACTTTTAACAAATCAAAGGGCCACAATTCAACATATAACCAACGAGAGAAGAGCCTCTCCCTTCCTCTCTACGGATGGAGCTACTGCTCTTATTCTGGCCTTGACTGCCTAACATTTGAATTAATTTAGAAAAACACAGCTTTATTTTTCCCCACTTCTACTCCAATACTATAAAAAGCATCCTCCACAAACACTTCCATAACTTTCACATGCTATTCCCTTTACCCAAGAAGACCCTCTTTCACCTCCAGCCACTTTGTGAATTTCTCTTTATTTTTCAAACCTTAGACCACATTTCATCTCCTCTTAAAATTTACAATAGCCAGGACATGGAAGCAACCTAAGTGTCCATCGACAGATGAATGGATAAAGAAGATGTGGCACAAATATACAATGGAATATTACTCAGCCATAAAAAGAAACGAAATTGAGTTATTTGTAGTGAGGTGGATGGACCTAGAGTCTGTCATACAGAGTGAAGCAAGTCAGAAAGAGAAAAACAAATACCGTATGCTAACACATATATATGGAATCTAAAAAAAAAAAAAGGTTCTTAAGAACCTAGGGGCAGGACAGGAATAAAGATGCAGACCTAGAGAATGGACTTGAGAACATGGGGAGGGGGAAGGGTAAGCTGGGACGAAGTGAGAGAGTGGCATGGACATATATACACTGCCAAATGTAAAATAGCTAGTGGGAAGCAGCTGCATAGCACAGGGAGATCAGCTCAGTGCTCTGTGACCACCTAAAGGGGTGGGATAGGGAGGGTGGGAGGGAGATGCAAGAGAGAGGCGATATGGGGATATATGTATATGTATAGCTGATTCACTTTGTTATAAAGCAGAAACTAACACACCATTGTAAAGCAATTATATACTCCAATAAAGATGTTAAAAAAAAATCTACTACACACAACAAAGCTATTCACTCCCTCTTCCATGCTATCTCTGTAACTGGTGCATATTGTTATTGATAGACTTACTACCCTGCGTTAATAGTTTATTTATATGATCAGGTTCCTCATTAGACTGTGCATTTCTAGGGAATGGTGACTCAGTCATCTTTGTATCCCTAGGACTAGCACTGGAAAGAGAAGGTACTCAAATATCTTCTGCATCCTTAATGCCTATTTTCAAGTATCACCCCACTTTATCAGAATATTTTAGACATTTCCTCACAGATAAAGGGAAAGAAATAAACATCAAGAACTACTCTCGGGTTTGAAGCCTGAAAGACAGAAACTGATAGAAGTCAGGAGAAAGATCTAGTTTTGGAAAGAAGATGAACCCCACTGTAAATAAACTAAATTTGAAATCAAAGCAGAATGACCTTCTACTCACTGATTTATTCATTCAGTACTTTTTGGGTGTCTATTAGAAACTATGCCAGAAGATACAATAATGAATAACACACACACAAACATCTATCCTCACAGAGTCACTCTCCAGTAGAAAAGTATAATAAACGACAGGAAAAGAAAGCCTGAGCATCAACACAAATCAGGATTAAAGGTAGCCCTTTGGGAGTAATACCAATAGACATGAAAACTACAATGTAAGTGAATATATACCTGTTCATACACTTGTACCATAGATCCTGCTAAGAGATAAATTTTTGATGAAGAACCCCAAATAGTATGATTCTTCAGATTTTTATGTAGAACTGGTTTCAGATATGCTCCATAAATTGTCTGTAATTGCTCTCTTTCTGGGTAACTAAAAAAAAGCATATAAGAAGTTGAAATAAATCAACATTCTAAACTACTATTTCTTTTAAGATTTTTTTAGATGTGGACCATATTTGAAGTCTTTATTGCACTTGTTACAATATTGCTTCTGTTTTATGTTTTGGTTTTTTGGCCACGAGGCATGTGGGATCTTAGCTCCCTGACCAGGGATCGAACCTGCACCCCCTGCATTGGAAGGCGAAGTCTTAACCACTGGACCACCAGGGAAGTCCCCTAAATTATTATTTTAATGTTAAGTTATAGCAATGGTTTTCAAACTGTGTGGTTTTCAAATTGTAAGGCCTAAATACCTCCAAGGTTTACTCAACGGCTAAGGCCAGGCTCACAGACCCTATTGTTACTTCAACTAAATCAGATCCCTAATTATCTGTTTTCAAATACTAAGGATTCTAATAGAGGATTCCAATGAAATTACTTAAAAACATAATTGTTTAAAAGACCACTGCTCTTTAGAAAGGGCCAAAGGAAAATTCTGCTTAAGAAAAAGTATTTTGAATTAAGTATAGTCTGTACAAAGAACAGTAATCCACCTTAGAGCTACAGAAGTAGAAAACAACAAATAAAATCAACCTGTTTCTCCCTAAGCAAAATCTATTTCAGTACAGCTTAATTGGTTGCTGTAACATTTCTAAAAGAAGAATGTTAATAGACAGGGGCAGTTTAGCATGAAAACACAAAAACAAGATTTTGTAAGGCAAAATAGAGGACCTAGCGTCATAAAATTCAATTCCATGTAACAATTATGGACCATGGAGATGGATGGGTATGTTATGATTAATATTATAAGCCACTAAATGACCTAACTCTACTTTGTTAAAATTTAAATTCTCTTTTTAGTTATCTACATAAAATTTGATTGTATTTTTGCTTTAAATAACCCATAAAACATTTAAATCTAAAACCCACCGTTCAGGTTCCTGAGATTGACATTTAGAGACAATACAAAGCAGTTGTTTTGTTTCTAATATATAACAAGCATTGATTAAAGCCTTCATCACCCTAAATTACTGCCTACAGTTTAGGAAGGATAGGAAAAAACTAACATCAGAGCTTAAGTTTGACTATTTTTATATTCTACCTTTTGAAGTAATATCATTAATATATACCTTTCATAAAATGCAATGTATGTCTCCCTAAGTCAAAAAAATCTTTTAATACAATGATACGTACTCTACAGCACAAAGACGAACAATAGAAGTAAATCTGGTAGTAAGCTTATGTCTTCCCAGTCTTCCTCCAGCTGACACAGAAGCCACAATTTGAATATTTTCTAAACCAACCCATTCCAAATTTTCATCATAAAATCCTTGATATGTCAATACCTATTTGAAAATAAATATATTTAAGTGTTTTATGCTTAAGATTTTCTAATCATGATATATTTTGCATAAAATTCAATTGTTTCCAAATGCAATCATCATCAGAGGATTATGGTTACTGGAAAATGGGGGGAAGACAAACTGGGAGATTGGGATCAACATATACACACTACTATGTATAAAATAGATAACTAATAAGGACCTACTGTATAGCACAGGGAACTCTACTCAATACTCTATAATGACCTATATGGGAAAAGAATCTAAAAAATAGTAGATATATGTATAGGTATATCTGATTCACTTTGCTGTACAGCAGAAACTAACACAACATTGTAAATCAACTATACTCCAATAAAAATTTTGTTTTTAATTTTAAAGACTCTGTGTTCAATTAATGTTAGCTGAATTATCCTCATTTTTAAAATGCTTTTCAAATAAATGTTAAAATACAGGTGATAGTATAAATTCACCAGCAATTATCAAAAAAAAAAAAGTGAAAGAGGGCTTCCCTGGTGGCGCAGCGGTTGAGAGTCCGCCTGCCGATGCAGGGGACACGGGTTCGTGCCCCGTTCCGGGAAGATCCCACATGCTGCGGAGCAGCTGGGCCCGTGAGCCATGGCCGCTGGGCCTGCGCCCCCTGTCCGAAGCCTGTGCTCCGCAACGGGAGAGGCCACAGCGGTGAGAGGCCCACGTATGGCCAGAAAAAAAAAGTGAAAGAAATCAGGAGAAATATAAGGATAATACTTTTTCTATAAATATTTTATTATATTCTTCAGTTATACAGAAAAGCAAAATGTGAACCAAAATGAGTATATTAAGCTCTAATTTAGAATTTAGAGTTTCTAATGCGATGTAAATCACATAAAGAAAAAAAATCTTCCACAGTGACTGAAGCATGACTGAGCGAGTCTAACTGCTCTCAGAAGAATGCATACCTAAAAGAATGAAGCAAAAACTTCCCTAGCTCCAGCACCATCCCCAGCTTCTGCTTTTCTCCATTTTTTAGGAATAAAGGGTAGGTAAATGGTGTAGGGTAAAGGTTGTTTTTACTCTTTCTGTCATATATCATCTTGATGTAATACTAATCTTTAGATGGAGGAAGATCAAAGAAAGTAGCCCTGGAACAAGTGTGAGATGCTTCAAGAGTTTAATTTCCATGACACATGCTAGATAAAACTAGCCCTAAAAAGGAAAGCAGATTTTCTATCTACAAGAAAAGTTAATGAAATTAAATTGTTTCCAATTATATCAAAACACTTCAAGTGATAAGACCCACCTGCTGCAGGAAAGCTACCAAAGTACTGGTCCCCCATTTATCAAGCTTGGGTAGGTTGATATCTTTTAAGTACAGAACAAGTCTCTCACAGTCTTTTGGTCTATACACTCGACCAGTATTAGTACTGATTACCATGCAAGTCTGGCTCAGTTTCTGCAGGAGATGCCGAGAAGTAGTTTGCGCACTACAGTGAACTGTAGCAATTTGAGTGGACCGGAGTTGGGAAAAGGCATACCTGAGCAGCATCCTGAGAAAGATATAAAACATTTGACTTCACAAATGCAACCAATAAAATACTTTCTATATTCAATACAAAATTTCTATTTTTAAATATTTTAGTTTCTAAATTACGTATGATGTTTAAGGGAAAAGTGGTAAAAATAGATATGGTTTCCATAACTATCCATAGCTATGAAGGTAAGCTTTCTAATTTTTAGACTGGAAAAAGAATTAATTCATATTTTAAGGCATTCTTGGGACTCTTTCAGCAAAAAAAAAAAAAAAAAAAATCACAGTTCACAGAAATGATTCAGTTTGAAAAAGTACACATAAAAAGTATTGTTTCCCCACAGTTGAAGGAAAGATTTTAAAATATTAAGTTTTCCAAGTTAAAAAAAATTACTATGACTTTACAGAATTGTTTAATTATTACTAGAAATGTGAAAATAATAATCCATATTTCCTTTATTTCCAAAAAACTACACTCAGGAGGCACTAAAAATAGGTTGAATTCCACTGAATTCAAAGTTATTTTTAAATAGCTAACTTCAAGATTCATTTTTTATAACTACAGCATATAGTAGTTTGCGAGTACATCAGGTATTCATTTTTTATGATTGTACGCACAGATTCTTTTTAAGAGTATCTTCTAATTCCACTGGAAAACACATAACTCGGCAGAAAAAAGGACATATTTTTCTCTATAGTCATATTATCTTTACAAGTAGTGACAATAAAGAGTCCTTCATGAAAATGTAAATGCTACTTTAACCAAAAAAAAGGTAACAAAAGCTGTTAAATCATTTTAAAACAGGAGAGAAGCATAAATCCACAATATGCACCTCGATTAACATTTTTCTCCTCTTACCCTTTGCCACATCCTTCTGGTCCGACAAGAACAAACGGCTGTTCAGTATCAGAACTTAACCAAGGTTTGAAATAATCTAGACCTCGTTGCATGTCAGGAGTCTGAATGACTGGAAGAGTTTGGCTATTACTGAAATCATCAGCAGACAAGTTTTCTGGCTTCTTCAGCACATAAGATGCTAATCGTCCTCTACTCAAGTCATAGTAGGTGTCCATTGGTTTGTGAGGGTCCGGAGGAGATTCTCGTGCCCAATTAAAAACCTTGAGAGGAAAAAGTTGTGATAGGTTTTCATATACAGTGCTCTAAACAGAGTATGTGAAATTTTAATTCTTTAAAGTAAATGCTCCAAAGAGAATCATCTTACTTTAAAAATAAAAAAGTTCACATGCACTAAACTCACCTAATATCCTTAATAATTATAGTAACATTTTATCTGAAATATTACTCTCTGAATGATCATTTAAGCAAATAAAAGTCATCTGGTTCACACATATGTTGTATAAATATATTCAACTTTTAACTGAATTCTTATGAACACTAAATTACAAATTGTACAATGTAGGACTCCTAGAACTTTCATTTCCAGTACATTTTGCTACTGAACATTCCACTGTCACCACCACTGCTCTCAACTTGTTCTTTCTTACACAAAAAACTGTTATCTGCACAGATACACAGCAGAGAGTTAGCCCCTAATGCCACTCTTCAACAGCTTTATTCTAAACTTTGGCCATAAAATGTCTGCTTAAAAGCAGCATATAATATGACATTGAGTGGTAGCAATGAGAAGCATCTGGTAACAGAGGCAACAGAACAGCCATGGAAAGAAAAACAGAACAGAGAAAGCAATAAATGGTGATATCAATGAAACAAAGTGATAAAAATGCAGAACATAATGTTGGAGCCAACCCAAAGGAATATGTGTTCAAGTATTTCAACAGAGGCCAATAGGAAGAAATTCCTTAATATGTAGAATTTAGTTTTATAAACGTGGCTGAAATATACCTTTGCATTTAATAAAGAAAAGATTTATAATGATTACTCCATCCAAGCATTCCTAACTGCTAAAACTCTTCTGGTTAAAAAAAAAAATGATTAAAAATATGTTATTTTAAGATTAAAAATGAATAATTATATTTATTTACATAGCTAAGTATCAAAAATATCTAACAAAAAAGGTATAGTCAGAACTTTAGCCTATTAAATATTATTTTATAAAATTTTAATATCATAAAATAACACAAACTAGTTCAATCAAAGGAGAAAATAAGTATACATGTACCTATGTACTTATACAGACGGTCCTCAACTTACAATGGCTCGACTTAAAGATTTTTCAAGTTTACAATAGGGCGAAAGTGATATGCATTCAGTAAACACCGTACTTTGAATTTTGATCTTTTCCCAGGCTAGCGATAATGTGGTAAGATACCTTCCTGTGATGCTGGGCAGTGGCAGTGAGTGGCAGCAAACTGTAGCTCGGGCAGTCAGCCACAAAATCACCAGGGTAAACAACTGATATGCTTACAACCATACTATTTTTCACTTTCTGTATAACAGTCAAGAAATTACATTCTATTTGACACTTTATTATAAAATAGGCTTTGTGTTAGAGGATTTTGCCCAAGTGTAGTCTAATGTACGTGTTCTGAGCACTTTAAGACAGGCTAGACTAAGTTATGATATTTGATAGGTTAGGTGTAGTAAATGCATTTTCGGCTTAGGATATTTTCAACTTATGATGGGTTTATCTGGATGTAACTCCATCATAATTCAAGGAAGATCTGTATATAAATGCATTATTATTGTATTAAATGCATAATTTCAAATTTTTTAAGTTCTATACCAAGGATCAATGAAAATTGACAAAAAATGTTGACTAAACATAGGCTTTAAACGTGTATTACCTCTTTGGTGAATTCCAGACGTGACTTCATGTTCAGATTTCCACCCAGCCCCCTTATGAGATTAATAATAAATTGATCATGATCTCTGCATCCATGGAGATGTGATAAACCATTCATCACAGTCCCAACCAAACTTGTTTCTACCACATAGTCATTCTGTTGATTGAAATCCATGTTACAGACAAAAGGTAAATATTAACCAGTAAATTAGTACCATACACAGATTAATGTTTACTTATCTTTTCAAGGATCATCTTTAAATTAATCCCCCTACTCAAGTTATAGAACGTTTAGATTTCAATTTATATATATAAACTTTGAAAATAAAAAGTAATCATAAAAACACAATTGTGTATTTCTAGCTGAAAGTGCTGGATTCCTCAAATAGATACACTGTTTGTTTACTTCCTAAACCTGAAGAATATTTAAAAAAATAAGGTAAATCAATGAGCATTAGTCTAAAAGTAATAGTCCCTCATTTCCTCTTGCTGATAGAAAAGAAGCTAGAGGCAAGGGCTAGATTAATGGCTCTGGACAAGAAAGAAAAGTAAAAGCAGGCTTAAAAACAATTTGGAACTTTTTCTCTACACAGAATTTTAAAATGAAACTTTTGGACTCTGGTGGTGTAGATGATTTTGATCTGTGGGCCTCTGGGGCCCTGTGTAACTGCCAGGGAGTTAGAAGGGGAAAGCGTTCTCATTCTTTCTCTAAGTATTTGCTGAGAACCAGTTATGCATTAGGATCTGTATGTGGTGCTAGGTATTTTTTTTAAAAGGTGAATTAAACAGAGCAATTGTCTTAATGGAAGTCAAGTCTAGTAGAGGAGATGGTTAATACATTGTGGCAGAAGCTATAAAGCAGAGGAAGAGTGTATTCTGAGAACAGATAACTCAGATTGCGGGCTCAAGGTCTCTTTCAAAAGGGTGACATTTAAGCTAACATTAAAAGAATGAGATCTATCTGACATGCAGAGAACACAGCATATGCAATGGTAAGCCACCGGCGTAGTTAAGGAATTAAAAGACGCTTATGCCTGAGTAAGCAAAGGAAGAGCGGTTCAAGTCAGAAAGGTAGGCAAGGGCCAGGGTATGTGCAATTGTACAGGCCGTGGTAAGGAGTGCAAATTTTATTTTCAGTGCCTTTAAATGTTAAGAGAATAAAACGACCCAATTTACATTTTTTAAAAAAAGCACTCTGCCTGCATAATAAATATTTTTCAAAGAATTGAGAAATAGGTGGAAAAATGGGAAAAAGGGAGGTGATGAGTAGAAATCCAATGGCTTAGGCCATACTAAGAGTTCTAGGCTTTAAAGGCAAGATAAAGGAAACCTACATATTTTCTTCTAGATTGCCTGATTTGCTAAATACAAGAAAGTAAAGCTCTAGTTATAAATAAAATCAGCACTTGACTAGAGCATTCATTATAGTATATCTCTCAGAATCTGAACATGGTGAACAAAGCACAGAATAAAGAAAGAACACTCAACACATTAAAACAATTTCAAAAAATAACAGGGAACTGACCTCAGAACAGAATTAGTTTATTTTCTAACTGAATCTTTGGTATCCACTCTATGGTTTAATAGTCTTATTCTGTTATCATTTCTATAGTCATAAACCCCTTTTTTTCAATACATTCTATCTAGTATTATATTTCTCATTCCAACACTAACAGCATGCAAGTAGATGACCTCAAGGTATTTGCATTGGAGAGCCCTGTTAGGCTCTGTATGTTTTATACTAATGAAATAACAACACACCTACTGAAGAGGTGCTACAAACATAGGCATCAGGTGTTTAATTAAGCTCATATACTCTGATTCACTACTCTGTTATTAACAAACTTTGGTTCTGGGGATACAACAAGGACTATAACAGGCTTAGTCCTTGCCCTCAAGGTGCTTATAGTTGAATGAAAGCAATTATAATATAGTTGAAGGACACAGTACATTGCTGCAGAAGCACAAAGAGGTAGACAGCTCAGTCATACTGAGGGCTGGTGGGAGTGGTTCTTCCCTGAAGTCTCCAGGAAAACCTATCTCATTTGCATCATTTCCTCCCAAATCCCTACTCCTCCATCATTCATCCTTACAAAAAAAGTTTAGAAAACTAACGTGAGATTGCCATTTCTCTACGTGATTTGTTCAACCCCAAGTACTGACCTCTAAATCAAGTTCAGATTAATAATCGGATACTTAAAAAAAAAATCCTCATTGCTATTTATTTCCTCTATTTTTATATGTTCATGTTTTTTATAAAAGCAATGACATAAAAGAAAAACCAAGAAAATTTGAAAAAATCATGCAGATACATGAAAATTGTCTTCTTTGCACGCTAAACTTCTATTCATGCTTCAAATTCAAAATTAAATGTGATCTCCTTTTTTAAAATTCTCCTAGAAGGCAGCAATACTCTCTTCATCCTGTTATATTGTGATTATCTTTTTACATGTCATTTTCCTCCATGAGACAAACCCTTCGCAGGGATAGTGATTGTCCTGTTAATGTTCACCTCACAAAGTCTTGTCTAGGGCGTCTATTAGATATTCAATAAATTTTTGTTGAATAAACAAATGTTTTAATAATGTTATAAATAACTCACCATTCTTTCTCTACTTTAGTATTAACTTGTCATTATTTTTAGCATGACATATATGCAGATATTTACTGACACAGTAAAATGTGACAGCAAGATGGGTTTGCTAGTAAAACTTAGACAGGCATTCCAATGTTCAATATTTTTAGGCAAGCAGTGCAAGCTATCGTGGATGGAAGAATTAAAGTGTTTTAAGACTAACACAATAAAAAGTTATACCATGAAATACAGTGCGACAGCAATGAAGACATCTACCCCTCACTCCACCCTCATATTTTGTCAGAGCTCTTATACTAAAAAGCAGTTAAATGTAAGCAACACTCAATCATTATACTTCTTGCCTAAATAATTATGAAATATTATAATTATCTTACCTGCTTTAGAACCCATTGTAAAGCCTTTTCAAAATAATCCCCAATCCAGTTTTCAAGATTATTTCTATATTTAGGAGGCTGGTTCCTCAACCAAGATTTTATCAGAGAATTAAGATCCGTCTCTTCATCACTGAAACACATTAACAAACATGTAAGAAACTATTTAGAAAGAAATTGTGAATTTACTTTCAAAATAAATTTCTGCTCCAATAAACATTCTACACATGTACTCTATCTGCTAGTATGTAAGAATTCACTTTACTTCCGTATATGTATGTGTGTATATATTACTTCTACATATATATACATATTGTGTGTATACATTACTTCTACATATATACATACATACAGGTATATATATATTATATATATGTCATTTTCTATAAAATAAAGCAAATAAATGTCATCTATATCATTATAAGTATAGATTAAAGAAGAATTACACAACTACAAGTTAGCCAAAAAGTGGTCTAAACCCTTCCTATCCAAAGTGTGGTCTACAGAATCCCAAGTCCCATCCCAGACTTAATGAAGCAAAATCTTCACTTTAACAATATCTCTGGGTGATTCAAATGCACATTAAACTTCAAGTTGCACTGCATCTTAATGCAGATCTTTAAAAGTACTTTTTCTTTTTCTCTGTCCCCAAAAAAGCCAAACACCTAAATTCCCATGCCACTACTGAAACTAGAAGATCATCCTAAAGTAAAATATAATTTTTTTAGCAAATCATTTAATTATATGAGTAACAACCAATGATTGAAATTAAACATAATATAGACATCTTATTCAAAATTATATGTTGCATATTTATAAAAATTATAGTAAAAACAACTCATAATTAATAATTTTAGAAGTTACAAGGGCTCACAATTTTATCATTTTTCCCATCTTCTACCAGTGTTTCATAGCAACACGAGTAAATACTGAGTCCCTGAATTTCTCCTCCCATATTTCTATCCAGTTTAATAAGCAAAAGAAAAAATGAAAAGATCAAAGGTAAATATTTAAATTACATTTGATAAGCTCAAAACAGACAAAGCAAAGATGCTAAACTCCTTCAAAATAAAGACTTTGTTGTCACAGTATCTCCTCAGTGCCCACGGCAACTACATGTCTTGGTTTTTCTAAGACAATCTTGATTTATATCAGTTATTCCAGCATAATTAATAGCATTCTCTTTCATTATTAAAAGGTCTTCATTTGGCCTATTGCATAGCAAGTGCAAATATCTGCTGAAGAAACGAATAAAACCTAAAACTAAGGTACAATCTAATCAAAAGGCAACTAAAAATAATTAATATGTTTTTGTATTTTACATGAAATCATATATATTCATTATGCCTCTCACAAACAATATCTGGTTCACCAACAATGTTCAAATCCTCTACAGCAACATGCAGCTATACAGGCATATTGCTCTACAATATGGCATTCTACTTACCCCTTATTTCATTTATATTCTAGCTTATAATTGCTGTTATATTTATATTATCTCCTTTGTGAACGTATGTTCCATAAAGACAAGCTCTTCATAAATATAAGCCCTTCATAACTGTTAGCTTTACTCCTTTCTTGCTGTCTCTCCTAAAATGCCTAACTTAACATCATATAGGTAATGGACATTCAATAAATATTTTAAAATTTAGTGATAAACTTCCCTTTTATCCTATTTTTCTCACAAGATTATAAGAATACATTGAATAAATAAGATAAATTGTGTGAGATACTGCTATAAAAGCTATAAACCCAATGCTGTATTATTTTTTAAATAATTAATACCTCAAAATATTAATGGGGAGTTTATGGCTAGTTTAATATAAATGTTTCCTATAATACTATCAAAGAAGTAAGCAATTAAATAATTTTGGAAACAATCTGAATGAACTTGATAACCCTACCATGTGTCATATAACATCGAAAATGGTTTCAAATAATTATAAAAGAGTAGAGAACTTTATATAGACAGATAAATATCAAATTCTAAAACATAAATTCAAAAGGTAAAAGAAAACTTTCTAATTACTCATTTTGGGAAGAAACTGGCTCAAATATCCATGTTTTAGTATGTGACTACTGTATATGAAATCTAAAATCAGTTTGTTATTTATTTTTGGTCTTCAAGCCTCTTCCAAATACACTGAAGAAAGAAAATATTAAGTAAAGAGGTTTCTAATTTGTAAAACTTCTCTGAACTCAATCATAATATTTAAATAAAAGTTATAGAAAAAAGAAGAAAACAAATACTTGCTGTTTCATTTAGGTAAACAAAAAATAATTATTTAGTAATTGTGATACAACTACACTGCTGAAATAATTCAACTGCAATAAACAGGAGCTCTCTGAATGAATTAAAACCTAACAAACAAACAAAAAGAAGTTAATAAGAATGAGGAAAACAAATATTCACACATTACCCATACATTACTTATTTCACTTAGCTGTAAAAACAAAATAATAATTGAAGAATATTCTAATACAGTGTATGCAAATGCTCACCTAAGAAAGATCATTCCCATTCTAGATATTGTGGCTGGTGAGGCACAACTTAAATCATGAGTTTCAAATACAAAGTTAACATTTGGGCCAAACTGAATCCTTTCTCCACTGGGCATAGTGAGTAGTCGATTATCATCCAGAACAGAATTCAGAGATTCTATCCATTCAGGGTCAATATCACCATCACAGATTATCCATGAGCTGACATCTATTTTCAAACAAAAAAAGTAGAGATAAAAATAAATGCAATGATAATAATTAAAAATAAAGAATAAAATAATTATCACTTATTCTTTAGAAGTAATTTCCATATTATTTTATACTTCTGAAGCCAAATATAAAGAACAAAAAGTTGAACAAGTTGAAATTTTTCATGTGAATTAACACAATACAAATGTGTGGAGAACCCATGGGCAATCCTGGCTCAGCTGGTCAGAGACCCAGTCATATACTCTGTAATAAGGCTCTATTGATCTATGAACATACAGAACTGGATTCTCAGTAAAAGAAAACATGGTTTGCAAGACCTAGGTATTTCTACTTCCACAAGCTTGTGAGATATTCCTTAGACTTTTGTCTTCTACCATGTCATTAGAATGTATGAATGCTTGCTATGTAATAGCACTTTTAGAAAATATGAGAAACCTACTCCTTAGTGTCCTACATGAGAACTAAAAAATACACCACCATCAAATTTCTTTGATATATAAAAAGGTGACTTCAGAGGGGAGAAGCAGTGAACAAGTTGTGTACACAAGTCTTTCCAAAACAAACTGTTTTTAATATATATTTCCTAAGACAAAAGTGGTTTCAAGTTGTTCTTGGACCTTTGAAACAATTCAAAGAAGAAAATATCCCCCATAAAAGTGTGAGAAACAAGTACAGGTATATCTGGTTTTTATTTAGTGTGATAATATCAACTACATTGAAAATGAAGACACTATACACTGAAAATTCCTTCCAATGTCTTAAGACATTCTAAACCTTTCATTCACTGGCTTAGAAAAACAACTATTAATTAAATTATGATCTAACAAAAAGTAGGGAGTCTGACCAAGAATTCTGTTAAACACCAAGCCAAAAAATTTAGACCAGAAAGTCTACTATTTTATGACTCAAATTTTCAAAATTATTGAAAGCACTGTATTCAAACTGATAAGTTCAGACACACATACCAATTTTAATCCTAAATAAAAACTTGTTATCTTGCTTATTTATGAGGTATTATAATATCAGTTCAGCAATCAAAGATATTATGTTTATTCAGTAGATTAATCTAGCTGTAAACTATGTTTCACCCAGATTACTCTGAGTTTCTATTATAATAAAAGTTGCTATGGAATAACAGGTAAAAATGATAGCATGTCTTCACCCCTCCAAAGTAAAATATCAAAGTAGATCACTATACGGCAGTTTATGGTCATGTATAAGACTTGAAAAGGATAGCATTATAGACAACCTCTATCATCCTCTAAAAATTATTAAATAAATCAATAAATCACACAATAGAGACCAACCTTGAGGTTCTCGAACTACTTGGCGAGCACTATATGTCAAAACACCATCAGACCATTCCCTTGTATCCATGTCAATATGGCCTAATAATTGATGTCTAGGCATAGCTTTGGGATTCATGGTATATTGTTTTACCACTTTGCCAATTTTACAAAGTGCTGCCCTTAACATTCTCCAAAGAGTTGATTTTCCAGCACCACTTGGACCAACAATAACAACTCCCATCCTCTGGCGTAATTGTTCATACAATTCTAAAGCCTTCTTGATCTAGTAGAAAAGAAACATGTTCATATATGATTTATAGTGTACAATCAAACACAGTTCTACTCTCATTCGACAATAGTTGTTCTATTTCAAACATAAATTAAGCCTTTTATTTCTTCAGTGGAAGATAAAGCCTTAAATAAAAGAATTACTAAACAAATCTGAATATATTTACAACATGATCTTTAAATTCATATTTCTTTAAAAAAAAGAAGTATGCTTTCCAAGTTGACAATACAATATGTTCACTATTGTCTTCACTCACTCATTCATTCAAATATCTTTCCAAATACTAAATATTTTATTCACTTTGCTAATTCATTCATTCATTTATACCCTCTTTCCAAAAAAAAAAACCTGAGGAAAAAGTATTCATTTTGAACATGTACTTGTGCTACATAAAAAGACGTACGAAAGTGAAGTTCTCCTAAGAAATTGTCAAAGTTAAACTAAATCATACATAATCAACTATCAAAGACACATATGATGGATCTATTACATGCCAGGCTCCGTAACAGGCACTAGGAATAAAATGGTAAAACAGACATGGATCCCACCTTTCATGGAGACTACTATCTGGTGGGGGAGAATCAAATATTAATATTAATATTAATCAAATATTAATCAAGTGTGCAACTAAACATTAAATATGTATATACAACAAAGGTAAGGAAAGCACATAGCAAGAGGACCTAATTTGGACTTGAAAATTAGGGAAGGCTTTCATGAGTGAGTAAGATTTAAGTTGAAAGCTGAAAGATAAGTTGAAAGATAAAAGATAAAGATAGTTAATAAAGAATTAACTAGGAGAAAGGATCAATATATTATGAAGTATTCTTGACAGTTACCTGATTGGATATGATTTCATAGTTGGCCTCCTCAAAGACTTGCTTTAATGCAGCATTCAGTTCATCATATTCTACTTCTTTAAAGTCAATTCCAGGAAACACATCTTTAATCAGTGCATCAAACCGAGTGCAATCAGCAAATGTAAACTTTGACATTGTATTAAGCCTCAGTGCTTGTACCACAATATGACTTTCATTAACTAGAGAAAAAGTTTCATTTTAAAATTATTAGTTATGAATCTAATGACTATAAAAAGTCTTTACGTGCCTTGATATGCATTATTAGTAATTAAATGATGCACTAGAATTTAGTAACATTTAAAGACATATGCTATCATGTGAATTGGCAAGCTTACTTAACTATCTTTTAACTGCTGAAAAACAAGTATTACTGAGTTTTGGACTATTTTTCATAGAATTTGAATCCCAGGGTACCCAGACTTGAATTAATAATAAAAATCATTAACACATTTCTTTGCATAGTACTTTACCATTCTGATGTAATCCTTATAACAACTGTATAGAGTAAGGAAGTATTTCTATTATTATTCCAATTTTACACATGAGACCATTAAGTCTCTAAGGGTTTAAATGACTTATCTGAGAGAGCTCAGCATTAAGTATTATAGGTGGGATTTAATTCCAGATTTAGGTATCTTTCCAAATATACCAGCATATTTGCCTCGCAGAGATTTTTATCCTAAAACTAAAAACTAACAAACTGAGCAAAACTCTTTGATCAGTGTTGCTCAAAACTGGTTCATAAATCTATTCTTAAACCAAATGTAAATACTAATATCGCCAGATTCTTATTTTTTCAAGGATATTAGCTATTAATTGACCAGACACCTATATAAAGGCAAGAAACTATTTTTAGTATGGTATTTCTCTATAATTGTTTAATATTTCTATCTTTAAATATATATAAAGAGGCTTGGCTGCACTAGAGTTTATTTAAAGCACTGAACTCATAAGTAAGCCATCTTTATTTACTACAGGTATGGTTTATATATTTCATGAAAATCACCAGAGATAGACAACTGAAAAATGGTAATCTAAGTACTTCAACAAATACCTTATCTGCCCTGGTATATGCCAACCTAATAAAAAAGCTGTAGTTTCCTTTTTTAAGATGTATATTTTGATCATTTAAAGTCCAAATAGGTAATTTCATGTAGTCTTCTTTCTTATGTTATCTTATTTTCATGGTGATTTAACTTAAATTTGGATAGCAACCTAGAGGCTGAATATTCAGCCTTTCATGAAGGCAAACATCAACTGGTGGGGGTAATAACTTACTTTATATAAATGGGGAAAAAAAGTGGCAAAGTATAAAAAAATATGCATGAATCCATACTGATCTGAATAAATGATTTAATAAATACATCATGGAAAAGAAGAGACAAATCATCTTTACGGAAGAGTTTCAAATTATATAAGCAGATGCTCCCCCCCCCCAAGAGGTGGAGCTTAATCCTTGCCTCCCCACTTTCAAGGTGAGCTAGATTTAGTAACTGGCTTCCAAAGAAGAGAGTCGGGAAAGGGGAAAATAACTTTACAGTAGAGAAACCTGGAAAACATTAACATAAGTAATGAAGGTGAACATCACCAGTGATGTCAAATGGTTATTATGTACCCACTAAAATGAATTAAAAAGGGCACTCCACCTCTGCAGTATTTTTTTCCAAATGTTCACAACTCAATTAAATCATGAGTTAAATATCAGAAAAAAAACCCAGACTAAGGAAGAGTCTACGTGATATCTGACTAGGACCCTGTCAGGGTCATGAATACAAAAACAGACTGAGAAACTGTCACAGAGCAGAGGAGACTTAAGGAGACACAACAACTTAATACAACATGGCACCCTAGATTCAATCTTGGAACAGAAAGAGGACATTAATGATAAAGCAGGTGAAATCCAAATAAAGTCTGGAACTTAGTTAATAGTAATGTACCAGCCTCAGTTTCCCAGTTTTGACAAATGTACCACAGCAAATAAGAGGGAAACGATGGAAATGCTAACTTCGCAACTTTACTGTAATAAATCTAAAATTATCCTTTGCTCCAAGGTACTTTTGGGATTTCCCTGATGGTCCAGTGGATAAGACTCCACACTCCCCAACACAGGAGGCCTGAGATCATTCTCTGGTCGGGGACTAGATCCCGCATGGATGCCGCAACTAAGAGTTCACATGCCACAACTAAGAAGCCCACATGCCACAATGAAGAAGCCAACATGCCACAACTAAAGAGCCCACAGGCCGCAACGAAAAGATCCCGCGTGCCATAACGAAGATCCTGCGTGCTGCAACTAAGACCCAGAGCAGCTTCAATAAATTAATTAATCTAAAAAAAGGTATTTTTATAATCTTAAAATATTTCTAAAAAAGGGTAATTTTGGAGCCTGAACCAAGATGGGGGAGTAGAAGGACACGCTCTCACTCCCTCTAGCGAGAACATGAGAATCACAACTAACTGCTGAACAGTCATCAACAGGAAGACACTGGAACTCACCAAAAAAGATACCCCATATGCAAAGACAAAGGAGAAGCCACAATGAGACAGTACGAGGGGCACAATCACAGTAAAATCAAATCCCATAACTGCTGGGTGGGTGACTCACAGACCGGAGAACACTTATACCACAGAAGTCCACCCACTGGAGTCAAGGTTCTGAGCCCAACGTCAGGCTTCCAAACCAGGGGGTCTGCCAATGGGAGGAGGAATTCCTAGAGAATCAGACATTGAAGGCTAGCGAGATTTGACTGCATGACTCTGACAGGAATGGGGGAAACAGAGACTCCACTCTTGGAGGGCACACACAAAGTAGTGTGCACATCGGGACCAAGGGGAAGGAACAGTGACCACAGGAGAGACTAAACCAGACCTACCTGCTAGTGTTGGAGGGTATCCTGCAGAGGCGGTGGGTGGCTGTGGCTCACCGTGAGGACAACGACACTGGCAGCAGAAGTTCTGGGAAGCACTCCTTGGTGTGAGCCCTCCCAGAGGCCGCCATTAGCCCCACCAAAGAGCCTGCAGGTTCCAGTGTTGGCTCGCCTCAGGCCAAACAACCAACAGGGTGGAAACCCAGCCCCACCCATCAGCAGACAAGTGGATTAAAGTTTTACTGAGCTCTGCCCACCAGAGCAACAGCCAGCTCTACCCACCACCACTCCCTCCCATCAGGAAACTTGCACAAGACTCTTAGATAGCCTCAACCAGCAGAGGGCAGACAGCAGAAGCAAGAACTACAATCCTGCAGCCTGTGGAACAAAAACCACATTCACAAAAAGATAGACAAGATGAAAAGGCAGAGGGCTATGTACCAGATGAAGGAACAAGATAAAACCCAAGAAAAACAACTAAATGAAGTGGAAATAGGCAACCTTCCAAAAAAAGAATTCAGAATAATGATAGTGAAGATGATCCAGGACCTCGGAAAAAGAATGGAGGCAAAGATTGAGAAGATGCAAGAAATGTTTAACAAAGACCTAAAAGAATTAAAGAACAAACAAACAGATTGAAAAATACAATAACTGAAATGAAAAATACACTAGAAGGAATCAACAGCAGAATAACTGAGGCAGAAGAACGGATAAGTGAACTGGAAGACAGAATGGTGGAATTCACTGCCACAGAACAGAATAAAGAAAAAAGAATGAAAAGAAATGAAGACAGCCTAAGAGACCTCTGGCACAAGATTAAACACAACAACATTCACACCATAGGGGTCCCAGAAGGAGAAGAGAGAGAGAAAGGAGCCGAGAAAATATTTGAAGAGATTATAGTCAAAAACTTCCCTAACATGGGAAAGGAAATAGCCACCCAAGTCCAGGAAGCACAGAGAGTCCCATACAGGATAAACCCAAGGAGAAACACGCCAAGGCACACAGTAATCAAATTGGCAAAAATTAAAGACAAAGAAAAATTATTGAAAGCAGCAAGGGAAAAATGACAAATAACATACAAGGGAACTCCCATAAGGTTAACAGCTGATTTCTCAGCAGAAACTCTACAAGCTAGAAGGGACTGACAGGACATATTTAAAGTGATGAAGGGGAAGAACCTACAACCAAGATTACTCTACCATCAAGAATCTCAGTCAGATTTGATAGAAAAATGAAAAGCTTTACAGACAAGCAAAAGCTAAGAGAATTCAGCACCACCAGACCAACTCTACAATGAATGCTAAAGGAACTTCTCTAAGTGGGAAACACAAGAGAAGAAAAGGACCTACAAAAACAAACCCAAAACAATTAAGAAAAGAGTCACAGGAACATACATATCGATAATTACCTTAAACGTGAATGGATTAAATGCTCCAACCAAAAGACACAGGCTTGCTGAATGGATACAAAAACAAGACCCATATATATGCTGTCTACAAGAGACACACTTCAGACCTAGGGACACATACAGACTGAAAGTGGGGGATGGAAAAAGATACTCCATGCAAATGGAAATCAAAAGAAAGCTGGAGTAGCAATATTCATATCAGATAAAATAGACTATAAAATAAAGAATGTTACAAGAGACAAGGAAGGACACTACATAATGATCAAGGGATGAATCCAAGAAGAAGCTATAACAATTATAAATATATATGCACACAACATAGGAGCACCTCAATACATAAGGCAACTGCCAACAGCTATAAAAGAGGAAATCGAGAGTAACACAATAAGAGTGGGGGACATTAACCCCTCACTTACACCAATGGACAGATCATCCAAAGTGAAAATAAATAAGGAAACAGAAGCTTTAAATGACACAATAGACCAGAGAGATTTAATTGATATTTATAGGACATTCCATCCTAAAACAGCAGATTACACTTTCTTCTCAAGTGCACATGGAACATTCTGCAGGATACATCACATCTTGGGTCACAAATCAAGCCTCAGTAAATTTAAGAAAATTGAAATCATATCAAGCATCTTTTCTGACCACAACGCTATAAGATCAGAAATGAATTACAGGGAAAAAAACATAAAAAACACGAACACATGGAGGGTAAACAATATATTACTAAATAACCAAGAGATCACTGAAGAAATCAAAGAGGAAATCAAAAAATACTTAGAGACAAATGACAATGAAAACACGACGATCTAAAACCTATGGGATGCAGCAAAAGCAGTTTAAGAGGGAAGTTTATAGCTATATCAGCCTACATCAAGAAACAACAAACATCTCAAATAAACAATCTAACCTTACACCTAAAGGAACTAGAGAAAGAAGAACAAACAAAACCCAAAGTTAGCAGAAGGAAAGAAAGCATAAAGATCAGAGCAGAAATAAATGAAATAGAAAGAAAGACAACAATGACAACAATAGCAAAGATCAATAAAACTAAAAGCTGGTTCTTTGAGAAGATAAAGAAAATTGATAAACCATTAGCCAGACTCATCAAGAAAAAGAGGGAGAGGACTCATATCAACAAAATTAAAAATGAAAAAGGAGAAGTTACAACAGACACCGCAGAAATACAAAGTAACCTAAGAGACTACTACAAGCAACTCTATGCCAATAAAATGGACAACCTGGAAGAAATGAACAAATTCTTAGAAAGGTATAATCTTCCAAGACTGAACCAGGAAGAAATAGAAACTATGAACAGACCAATCACAAGTAATGAAATTGAAACTGTGATTAAAAATCTTCCAAAAAACAAAAGTCCAGGAACAGATGGCTTCACAGGTGAATTCTATCAAACATTTAGAGAAGAGCTAACACCCATTCTTCTCAAACTCTTCCAAAAAACTGCAGAGGAAGGAACACTCCAAAACTCATTCTTCAGGGCCACCATCACCGTGATACCAAAACCAGACAAAGATACTACAAAAGAAGAAAATTACAGACCAATATCACTGATGAATATAGATGCAAAAGCCTCAACAGGGCTTCCCTGGTGACACGGTGGTTGAGAGTCCACCTGCCAATACAGGGGACAAGGGTTCGTGCCCTGGTCCAGGAAGATCCCACATGCCATGAAATGGCTGGATCTGTGAGCCATGGCCGCTGAGTCACCGTGTCCGGATCCTGTGCTCCACAACGGGAGAGGCCACAGCAGTGAGAGGCCCGCATACCGCAAAAAAAAAAAAAAAGGCTCAACAAAATACTAGCAAACAGAATCCAACAACACATTAAAAGGATCATACACCATGATCAAGTGAGATTTATCCCAGGGATGCAAGGAGTCTTCATTATAAGCAAATCAATCAATGTGATACACCATATTAACAAATTGAAGAAGAAAAACCATATGTTCATCTCAATAGATACAGAAAAAGCTTTTGACAAAATTCAACGCTCACTTATGATAAAAACTCTCCAGAAAGTGCACATAGAGGGAACCTACCTCATCATAATAAAGGCCATATATGACAAACCCACAGCAAACATCATTCTCAATGGTGAAAAACTGAAAGCATTTCCTCTAAGATCAGGAACAAGACAAGGATGTCCACTCTCACCACTATTATTCAACATAGTATTGGAAGTCCTGTCCACGGCAATCAGAGAAGAAAAAGAAATAAAAGGAATACAAATTGGAAAAGAAGAAGTAAAACTGTCACTGCTTGCAGATGACATGATACTATACATAGAGAATCCTATAGATGCCACCAGAAAACTACTAGAGCTAATCAATGAATTTGGTAAAGTTGCAGGATACAAAATTAATGCACAGAAATTTCTTGCATTCCTTTATAGTAATGATAAAAAATCTGAAAGAGAAATTAAGGAAACACTACCATTTATCATTGCAACAAAAAGAATAAAATACCTAGGAATAAACCTACCTAGGGAGACGAAAGACCTGTATACAGGACACTAAAAGACACTGATGAAAGAAATCAAAGATGATACAAACAGATGGAGAGATATACCATGTTCTTGGATTGGAAAAATCAATATTGTGAAAATGACTATCCTACCCAAAGCAATCTACAGACTCAATGCAATCCCTATCAAATTACCAATGGAATTTTTTACAGAACTAGAACAAAATATCTTAAAATTTGTACGGAGACACAAAAGACCCCAAAGAACCAAAGCAGTCTTGAGGGAAAAAAGCAGAGCTGGAGGAATCAGACTCCGTGACTTCAGACTATACTATGAAGCTATAGTAATCAAGACAATATGGTACTAGCACAAAAACAGAAACATAGATCAATGGAACAAGATAGAAAGCCCAGAGATAAACCCATGCACCTATGGTCAGTTAATCTATGACAAAGGAGGCAAGAATATTCAATGGAGAAAAGACAGTTTCTTCAATAAGTGGTGCTGGGAAAACTGGACAGCTACATGCAAAAGAATGAAATTAGAACACTCCCTAACACCATACACAAAAATAAACTCAAAATGTATTAGAGAGCTAAATATAAGACTGGATACTATAAACCTCTTAGAGGAAAACACAGGAAGAACACTCTTTGACATAAATCACGGCAAGATCTTTTCTGATCCACCTCCTAGAGTAATGGAAATAAAAACAAAAATAAACAAATGGGACCTAATGAAACTTCAAAGCTTTTGCACAGCACAGGAAACCATAAACAAGACGAAAAGACAACCCTCAGAATGGGAGAAAATATTTGCAAATGAATCAATGGACAAAGGGTCAATCTCCAAAATATATAAACAGCTCATGCAGCTCAATATTAAAAAACAAACAACCCAATCCAAAAATGGGCAGAAGACCTAAATAGACATTTCTCTGAAGAAGACATACAGATGGCCAAGAAGCACATGAAAAGCTGCTCAACATCATTAATTATTTGAGAAATGCAAATCAAAACTACAATGAAGTATCACCTCACACCAGTTAGAATGGGCATCACCAGAAAATCTACAAACAACAAATGCTGGAGAGGGTGTGGAGAAAAGGGAACCCTCTTGCACTGTTGGTGGGAATGTAAATTGATACAGCCACTATGGAGAACAGCATGGAGGTTACTTAAAAAACTAAAAATAGAATTACCATATGATCCAGCAATCCCACTACTGGGCATATACCCAGAGAAAACCATAATGCAAAAAGACACAAGCACCCCAATGTTCACTGCAGCACTATTTACAATAGCCAGGTCATGAAAGCAACCTAAATGCCCATCGACAGACGAATGGATAAAGAAGTTGTGGTACATATATACAATGGAATATTACTCAGCCATAAAAAGGAACTAAATTGGGTCATTTGTTGAGCTGTGGATGGATATGGAGACTGTCATACAGAGTGAAGTAAGTCAGAAAGAGAGAAGCAAATATCGTATATTAACGCATATATGTGGAACCTAGAAAAATGGTACAGATGAAGCGGTTTGCAGGGCAGAAGTTGAGACAGAGATGTAGAGAACAAACGTATGGACACCAAGGGGGGAAAGCGGCTGGGGGTGGTGGTGGAGGTGGTGGTGTGATGAATTGGGAGATTGGGATTGACATGTATACACTGATGTGTATAAAATTGATGACTAATAAGAACCTGCTGTATAAATATATATATATAATTAAATTTAAAAATTCAAAAAAAAAAAAGGAAAAGGGTAATTTTGTTTGGTATACTATCTTTGAAAGAGAAAATCTCCATGTGTTTCTAAGGTTTCTGTTCTTGTTTCAAGACTAGACAAATTTTCAGATTCTATTCCAGACCTACCAATTCAGGAACTTTGGGTGTGGGGTCCAACAATCTGTGTTTCAACAAGCCTCTAGGTGACTCTAATGCCTGTTAAAGATTGAGCACAAGTGGACTAGACTATTCCTCTATATACCATAACTATTAAATATTTAATGCATGTTTAAAAGTTATGATGAGACATAGGTAAAAATTAGGAAAAATCTCAATAAATTATGGACTTTATTAAAAAATTATGAATCAATGTTGGTTCATTAGTTTCAATAAATGTACAATACTAATGTAAGATGTTAACAACAGGAGAAACTGGGAGAACGTAATATTCAGAAACCCTCTATACTATATGTATAACTTTTATATAAATCTAAAACTATAATAAATTAAAATTTATTTAAAAAAATAAGATTATAATTGGCATAATGAATCATACCTTTTTGTTTAACACTAGTTTTCTTCAGCTGTCTAAGAAGATTTCCACTTCCTCTCAGAACTGTCTTCAAA
This sequence comes from Delphinapterus leucas, assembly GCF_059928025.1. NCBI lineage: Eukaryota > Metazoa > Chordata > Mammalia > Artiodactyla > Monodontidae > Delphinapterus > Delphinapterus leucas. Next base: position 79,444,819 of record NC_143135.1, on the reverse strand, counting down.
GCTCTCAAACCCCAGTCATAATGCTGCTGAGGTGTCAAAAGTTCTCTTAGGTAAAGACATGGAAATCATAAATCATCAAATAGCTATAAGAAATTATTTTTGTAATCATATTAAAAGAAATACAGAATCTAACTACTAACACATAGAAATAATTCCTAATATTACATTAGTTTATAAAAATGAATCAAGCAACACATAATAATCACTCAAGTAAAATGTTAAAGATGGATGGTTCTCAAGGATCAGGATAAACCTTTCACAAACTGGCTATCATCTTAATGAAGACACTAAATGATAACCACCTGTTACTTTTATTCCTAAAGTCTTTAATCAATCCATCTTGCTCTCAATCTCTGACACTCTAGTTCTCACTGTCTCTTAAGTAATATGGACCAGAATTCTAGGTTGTCCAAAGAAGCTAAAAGTCAATCTCTATTACTAAAAATCAGACCTAAAAAAAAAAAAAAAAAGTGAAAGATTCCCTCCAAACAACAGTAGGCTTTGAGTGGTCAGCTGATAAATTAGTTTAGTAAGTATCATTTAGCTGGAATACTCCAATAAAAATATTTTGCAGAAAAAACGTGAAATTGAATTAATAGTATTTATGAAAAACAAGCAGTTTTGAGCCAGACGTTTCTGTTATTCAAACTAAAATCTTTCTTACCAACACCTTGAGTACAATACAAAATTGTACTTATGAAAATCACCAATATGAAAATCACTGAATAGGTAAATTGGACAAATGTGAAAAATGGTCATTAATAACCCTGATCAATCATGGAACTATAAAATATTAAAATATTTAAAACAGGAAAACTCACCTGGATAGATTGAAGATAGCTACCAATTTTCTGCCCAACACCTTAGCATCTTTAAAGCCTTCTGAATAGAGAATAACTTCTGCAATAAGCTCATTGTCTGGACGAGACATGGCTACTGGCCTGAAAAGCTGTTTAAGATTATCAGGCAGTTTTTGTCTTCCTCCATAACCTTTTCCAGCAGGATTCATAGTGATAAAAATTCCAGAATTAGAATTTATTTCTACCTGGAATATTAATTTAAAACATAGGCATCAAATACTTGAAACTATAACTATAAAACATATTGCAAATAGAAGTTTTATTGTGACATATTTTTACACATACATCTTATACCTTAGCCAAAAGCAACCACTAGTGTGCTAAACATCTCCTTACTCAACATATAATAAACTCCTTAGGAACTACACTACTTTATAGAGGCTCTTTACAATCAGTTTTTTGAGGCTGAAAGTTTAAGTGATGGTAACTAGTTTGAATGTCTATTCATTCATTCAACATATGTTTACTAAAAGCCTTCCTTGTGTTAGGCACTTTGCTAAGTACACAGAGACAACATAACTCTGAACTAATGTCAGTAATAGTTTATGCCCTTCTGGAGTTTATAGTCTATTGAATATTTGAAAGAAGCAATCATAGTTAATAAATGCTATAAGAGCAAAATATCATGAGAGTATCTAATAGGAGCATTTTCAACAAAGCACTAAGAATAGAAAGGCAGAATTATAATGTATAAACAATGAGTGGGCAATTAGGAAGTAGAAATACCTAGAGTAAAAAACCTGGCTATAAAGGAAAGAAAACAAAAAGTGTGGTTGGAAGGAAAGATGAATTAAGGGAAGGTTCGCTTATGTTTTAATTATACTAAACATTATATTACAGTATCATTATATCTAATATAATATAATATATTATTAAGAAGGAAAATATGTGATTATGTTTAAAAGCCAACGAGAAACGAGTAGAAGGACAGAGATAACTCTGAAGAGAAGGTCCCTTGGAAGCAGATTCCAAAGTATAGATGGAAAAATTAGTTTGAGTTGGGAAAAAGGACAATTTTTCTTTCTAAGAGGAGGAACTGACAAAAAATGAACAGGGTAGAAAATAAATTTTGATGACAGAGAGGTAAAAACTGAAGAATTTCTCTTTTCTTTGTTAAGAAAGAGTTGAACCATCATGTAAGTAACAGGCAAGTTAGAAGGGGTCCTACTTTCTTGGTCTACCCTGAAAAACTTGTATTGGGAAAATGTTATGGGAAAGAGGATAATTTCACAGTTCTTTCAACTTTCAGTGTATTCACCATTACACATTATATAGAGAAATCTATGTTTTACATACAAATAAGTTTAAGTTCTAATGACATGAATGTATACCTCCTATGAGGAGAAGTGAGCAACAGAAGAATAGTTAAGTATTTATTGTTTTAAGATTCATATAGAATAGTGAGTAAAAACATGAATTTCAGAATTAGACAGACGTGGGTTCAATTTCCAGCTCCACTTCTTATGTTTAACATATCAAGCTCTAGTTTCCTCATCCATAAAGTTAAAAAAATATAATAGTACCTAAGTCAAAGGATTGTTATGAATACTAAATGAAACAATGCATGAAAGCACTAAGCACAGTGGCATAGAGTGTTTGATAAATGTTAGCAAATATTATTATAACTGGATTATTCAATATCAAAAGTTTGAAGATGGGGTTTCCCTGGTGGCGCAGTGGTTGAGAGTCCGCCTGCCGATGCAGGGGACACGAGTTCATGCCCCAGTCCGGGAAGATCCCACATGCCACGGAGCGGCTGCGCCCGTGAGCCATGGCCGCTGAGCCTGCGCGTCCGGAGCCTGTGCTCCGCAACGGGAGAAGCCGCAACAGTGAGAGGCCCACGTACCGCAGAAAAAAAAAAAAGTTTGAAGATGAATGGTGGAAATGGGACCCAAAAAGGGTGAGAAACTCAGAGACAATTCACAGGTAAAAAGGTTTAACACACTGGTCACAAATTAGAAACAGAGGTGCCAGGAGAAATAAAGATAGACTGTTTGCCTGAGTATGAGTAACACAAAGTCTTATAAAATAGTTTAATTCTTTAAATTCCCAATATATGCTATACCTCCTTGCCAAGCAGTTCACATACAGTTCTATGATTCTTCAAAGCATCTTGAATTGTCTGGATTTGCATAGAAACTGCTGACAGTACAGATTCTTCTAGTCTATTGAATTCATCAAAACAACCCCAGGCCCCACACTTCACCAAACCAACAAATATTCGTCCCATTGACTTCACATCGATGCCCTTAAAAATAACAATAAAAATTATATTCAATAAAAATAATTAAAATCTCTAATAATAATTTAATACTTTATGTCATTTAGTGAGAAGGTAATCATTTCACCCATCTATACCTCTTTAGTTCTTTTTTAAGCAGAGATTAAATAGCTACTCTTTCAAAACCTAGGATGGTTTCAAGGAGTAAACAAAATAATTCATGTGAAAGTGTTCTGAAAAGTACACAGAACTAAACAAGTATAAGATTTTGTTTCAGTTATTCTTTAAGTCAAAATACACACAATGTTTTGAAAATGGTACCTTAATAAGAATTTAAGATTTTTCCTCTAATATAAAGCTTCATTCTGTATTTAAAATTATTTCTATGTAATAGTTCTCTTTAGAAAAGTTTTTGGACTACACTATGTGCAACCTCTCTCCATTTTACTTCTCAAATAAAATCCACTTTCAAGTGATTTAAAAGAAGAGTGATTTTAAAATAGAGCATTTCATATATAAGTATGTGAAAACTATTCCAAACATCTAAGACACTATTATAGCATTTGATAATTATTTATTCTACCTCATCACAATTAAAAACTAAAACTTGTCTTCCAAGAAGTCCACCTAAAGCCTTTACTGATTCAGTTTTTCCAGTTCCAGCTGGTCCGTACGGATTTCCTCCAAGTCCCATCTTCATGGCTTGAGTGAGAGTTAAGTAGCACTTGTCTGTCAGTGGAGTGTAAACCAGCTTGGGAGCATTACCCTACACAAGAGAAATATACATTTCAAATATACATATTCTATTCAATATGTACAAATATTATATAGTGTAGTTAAATAGCAATTCTAGTTAAAAATTTAAAAAGGCAAAAAATAGTTTAAAGTTGTTAACATAGAAAAAATATACAAAAATTTTTTTAGTAATTCAAGAAACTTTCTAAAGCACAAACTGGAATTAAACTTAGTTATTTCTCAAGCATGTATTTTATTCTATCCTCAATTGACATACTGTCAGGTTTTCCAAATAGTCTCTCAAGTTCTTGATAATGTCACAAAGATATACCTCTAAGGCAGGCAAATCCAGAAACTGTATACAATTATACACTTTCCAATACAATTCAATATAATTATGTACAATAATCATCCTATTTTGTATTTTAAAATTCATGTGAATTACTTCCTGGAATCTTACAATCTTCAAAAATCAGAACTACTTTGGAAACCTCAAAGTATAATTAATTTGAAAAACTCCTTATGAAATTAATAATCTTAACCTATCAAATAATTCTCAAAATTTCTACTAAATTTTAGCGGAAATAGAGTCCAATTCAAGCTGCATTTTATAGAGTTTTTCTTTAATTTAGGTGGACAGATTTGGGTCTCAAAATACATTTCCTTTTTGAACGAGCTAGCTGGCAACTCTCTTGACATATGCTTATTAACATAAATGTCAAATATATCCTTATGATTGACTCACTATGATGGAAAAAGACAGAGAGGATACAGCTGGATTTTTTGAGAACAGGTTACATGAGCTAGGTTATTTGCTTGAAAATTATTTTACCTTACAAACTGAGAATATTTAACAAACGTACTTTGAAATATTAACAATTGCACTAATTTTGGCCTTGTAAAAGGAGGCACAAACCAAATTGTTTCCATTGAGGTTGCCTAATATTCAATTCTCTTTAGATTAAAGCTATATTTCAATCTGTATAAATAAATGCTGCTCTAAGAAAAGGTACATTTAGAGAATTCAGCACAACACTGCCGTTATGTTAACTTTTTTTGTATATAGAATTTTTTCCAATATAACATCTTTTTAATTATGATGAAATAGAAGACAATAACACAAAAAAATTCTTAAAAGTTACAGCTAAAATAAAAATAACTCTTTCATCCAATAGCAAATTTCCTTTAAAGTAAATAATTTCTAACTGGAAAAATTAAACATTTCTGCCACAAGTCATACCTGGTACTCATAAGTATACTGAAGTTCAGAATCCACCATTTGAACGTAACATGTGTGATTGCTTTTCATATAGAATCTAACTTGTTTTTTCCAAGCCCAGTCTTCAGTTGTATGAACTTGAACTTGGTTTAACTGCTTCACCACATCAATATTATGAATAATATCAAGAATAAGTGCTTTAAGTTTAAGCTCCAGAATGCCAGATTCTGTATACAATTAAAATAATTGGGGAAAATGTTAGCCTGTGATTTATGTACTTTATGATTTTATATACACACACACACACACGATTTCTCAATAAATGAATTTAAATGGTAATTTCATGATACATTTGAATAGTATAGTAATATATATCATGCAAGTCAAAAGAATGTCAAATCCACCAATAAGAATTGTGTGTGTGAAAACTAAGATATTAAAATTCAATGAAACCAGGGTTCTGGTTCCTTATGCAAGGGAGTAAACACACTCAGCCTGTCTCTCCCTCTGAATGCAGGTGTAAAACACGGACAACATACATTGAACTGCTGTTTAGGACTCTGAAAAAGTAAAGAGTATCAGGCAAATTGGGGAAGGGAAGAATTAGAAGTGCCACCAAACCAGTGGTAAATTTACCTTTTTTCTTTTTCTTTTTCCTCTCTTATATCCATGGGCCTGGATTCAATGCTGCCAGAAACCCATATTGGTGTGGACAGAGAGAGGTCCAGGAGAAGGCTTTTAACTCAGACTTGAAAAGCAGAAAAGGAGTCTCAGCGCTGGCAGCTGAGACCCAGAAATGCCTAAAACTCTGAAGGAAGGGAACTGTCCTCTGAAATCAGAGGAGCTATGATCCCAAGACAGTGGGACTAACTCAAATTGCTCTTTTTCTCTCTTTTCTCCCATCAACTGGTCCAAGACATGGGCACAGTCACAGAAAGTGTGAAGGAGAGTACAGTACATGAAACTCCAGCTTTCTGGCCAGAGGACCAAAAGAGGAGCCCAAGGGAACCACAAAATCACTGCTAAGACCATGGAAGGGGAGAAGATTGGGAAAATGACCCTATAAACTTTATGAACTCTTGAGCTCAGCCTGAGCTGTGCAGACCTCATTCTAAACATTAAACCAAAGACTTTGATAACTGGCCACTAGGTGGCACACATGTGGGGAAGATCTCAAGAGTATAGCAAAGACAGAACAGACATTGGAACCACAACCCACAGAAAGCTGGCTGAAACTTGCGGCCTGAACCCAACAAGATCACTTGCTAACAGAAAAATATCAACATTATCCAGCAAATTTAAATAAGACTCAGACTCTTATAACACAATATTCAAAATGTCCAGGATACAATCCAAAATCATTCAACATGAAAAGAACCAAAAAAATCAACTCACATCAGAAAAGACAATAATAAAGGTGAAATGAAGATATTCTCAAGAGAAGGAAATCTGTAAGATTCATAGTCAGCAAACGGGCTCTAAAAGAAACACTAAAGAAAATTCTTCAAAGAAAGAAAATGACAGCAGAAGGAAACTTGGAGCATCAGGATGAAGGATGGGCAACAGAAATGGTAAGCATCTAGATAAATATAATAGACTATTCTCAGGTCCTTTAAAATACATTTGACAGTTAAATAAAAAAATTATAATCTCATGGAGTTTTCAATGTATATAGATATCTATACACATTGAAAACAACATAAAAAGGGGAGGATAAAGAAACCCATATGGTGGTAAGGTTTCTACATTCCACTTAAAATAGTAAATTATTGATTCTAAGTACAATATAAAAGTATGTATATTGTAATTCCTAAAGTAACCTCCAAAATAGACACACAGATGATTGATTGACAGACAAAAGCACAATAGATAAATTAAGATAGAATACTAAAAAAATGTTCAAATAACCCAAAAGTAGGCAGAAAATGGAATATTTTCCCATACCAGTATTCCCTGGATCCTCAGAACTTGTATCAATGTTAGTATAGTGCTCTAACTTATTCACCAGTTGTGTTTCAATCTGATGAAGACTATGATCTTTGATGGCATTTTCTACATCTTCAGTGAATTTAATCTGCTCTGCCAAGCATAATATCTAATGAATAAAGAGAAAAATTATTTTTTAAAGCTGAATTTACTTAGAAATATTTTATAAATTTAAGGAAAGATACCTTTTTCCAAATTTCCAATTACATATTGGACCTCTCTACCTGAATGTCTTACTGGCACCTCATATATTAATAGAGCAATACATTTGTAGAAAAAGCATGTGTGATGCAGCCCAAGCTTACTTCTCAGAGCTCATCTTTTACTATTCTCCTATAGGCCTCTTTTTGGGTCTTAGAGCCCACCAAGCTTATTATAACCTAAGTGCTTTGTACTTTCTTCCCATGACTCTCCTCATAAATGGCTTCTTTTTAACCAGTAAGATGCAAAGATAACAGAGTATGATGCATTCTATTTAATAAAAAGAGTAATCTTCTAGCATTCCAAAATAATCTCTCAGTATACTACTGAAGTCTACAATTTCAAAACACCAATTTTATCCTAAATTAAAGTCTGTCTTAATCTTTCAGTCTAATACCCATAAACAGAAACTAAATACAGATCAACTTCATGTTTACATAAAATATGAAATATTAATGCCATTTGAGAGGATTTCTATAATATTATCAATATAGCAAGGTTACTGATAAAGCAAATGATACATTTAAACACCAGATTTTGTAAACTTGTATTACAATACTTTGATACAGTTCTTAGGTGAACAAGGAAAACCAATAACCTCCTTTAAACTAAAGACATGATCCATCATCGTATAAAAACACTAAACCTACTGACCAATTAACTACTGAACAGATTGTTTTTTTCTTATATATACCTTTTAGCATCCAGAAAATATCATCAAATGCCTCTATTTATCAGATTAATCCATTATCTATATATAATTTTAATACTTAATATAGCAGGCTAAGCTGCTGTTTGCTCTTAGAACATTGTACAAATACCACATTAAGTTCTTTAACAAAAGAGAAAGCCAATTAGCAACTTTGTAGGGCAAAGTCACCTCTCATACTTTATAGTACAAAACTCACCAGCTTCTTTAATCAAGTATATGGTGAAGTGTTTAAACAGATCCAAATCTGCTTTGTGAGAAAAGACTTTGTTTTTTAATTTTCATATGAAAATCTTCACTTGCCACCTTGAAACTAATAGTCATATATATGGATTTCCACTCAGGCAATACTACTGAATTTCTGTATTATAAATAAATTTTAATAATAATGCACATTGATATCTCAATTTTTAACAGTCTGCTATACGATTTCTATGAGAGGCTAACAGAAATGATGCTCAAGACACAGTCTTAACTAATTCTCGTGTCACATTACCATTAAGATACCTGGACAAACACTAACATTGTCTAAAATGTAACGGTCGCTAAGGGTGCTCTGCAAACATTATATAATTTAACCTTCAAAATGAGTTGCCGTGGAGGTATTATTATACCCTCTTAATTAAGTGTCAAAAGGAATCACTCAAAGTATAACTGGAAAAGGTAAGATTTGAACCAAGGTCTGTCAGATTTTTTTCTACTTTATCATGCTGCCTCCTTCCCAGACCAGAAAGTGCTTTCTCTACATTATTTCAGGTCCTTACAAAGATGTCTTTAGAGAACTGAATTAATAGTACACAGTAACCTGTACCAGACATTCATGTAACCAGTTATACTATTCAATCCCCTTACATAAATGCTCTTGAGATAATTTTTTCTTAACATTAACTGCTAATAAACCAGAATTCTTTGTTTTGATAGATTATGAACTGTATACATGTTTAGTAGTTCATATTTTTACTTGACTGCTCAGAGCCCAGAGCTAAGTTTCAGGCTCAAATCCAGCAACATTCTTTAGCCTGTAGCTCCCAGTATATCTCCTGATATAACTGTCATTTACTCAATCTAATTATTATGCAATTCTTACTTTTGTATATTTTTTAATATTGTGTCTTTTACTCTAAGTCAATTTAAATCCTACCTGGAAGTTGACAGAGTACTAGGAAACATTTCCAGAGATAATAAAGCATTTTTAACTCTGACTTGCAATGGCATTATTATTCATCAATGACTACTTTTATTTTTCTCTAAGAACTTAACAAGAGTTTTTAAACATATTTTAGTTTGACGTAAACAGCTAAAAGATACAAAATGATATGAGTGATAAAATGGCTAAGAATCCAGAATGTTCCAAGTTTCCTATTTAATTTCTCATGCTTTAAAAGAACCAACATAAAACCCTGTTCCAATAGCTACTAAATGTTTTAATCTGAAAAGCAAAAAATAGTTAGGTAGATTTTCCTGTGAGAAATCATAGAACATCTCAATGCCTGCCTTTCATAGTCCCTAAGAACTAAAGTTCCTGATATCTTACCTCTGTAGTGTTAGTCTCCACCAGCAATAAAACTAATCCTGAACAAGGCAGGATATCTAACCCAAGTCTTAGTACTACACTTTAATAAGGCCCAGAACAAGTTTTGTAAGACACATATCTAGCATCCAGTGTTTCAGGAATGAGCTCCTATGAACGGTGACCTGTAGCAATCTCTATAACAACCATGAAACCTAGCGCTCTTCTTCCCTGCCAAAGTTCTGGTTAAGTACTGTGATTATGTTTCAGACCAACACTAACACTACTAAATTCCCACCAGCTCCAACCTCCTAGATGAGTCCATGGGAAGGGTGGGAGACAATGTTATAGATCCTGTGCCTCTCCATCAATGATGGACTAATCATCTGGAACCAGGAAACTAATACATGACTAATTCTGCCTCCCAGTTCCACTCCCCAACGGCCTGGGTAGCTTAGATCTCAGCAGGCCTTCTGCTTGTAAGCATCTGAATTATGGCAAACTAATGGAGCTAGAAGAGAATTTCACTATTGTGCTACTCCTCCCTCACATTTAACAGCTGAGGGACTGAGACTCAGATATTAAGCAATTAGTCAATGTTAATTGTTAGATAAAGAGAAAACAAAGATCCCAGTTGTCTAAGCCTCCTGACCTCTAGGTCAGGGATCTTCCAATGACATCATGCCTACCTGTACTCTAGACATAAGCCCCCTTACCTGTGAAGGGAAAAAGGATGGGTCAATTGCACCTTGAGAACTTCGTCCAGCAGTAACACATTCCGTCAACAACTCTTTCAACGTTTGCTTCATTTCCAAGGCTAAATCATTTAACCAAGTCTGAAAATAAAATTAGAAAATATATTATTTCTTATTACACAAGTCATAAAACAAAAACACAAGCTAATGACTCTATTCTTTTATTTCAGGAGGAAGGTTATAATTTCTTATTGACTCTCACACTCCCAAAATGTGTTGTATGGTATATAATTTTTTATTAATAAATGATTTAAATGAAGAAAACTATTTTTTCACCTCTTGGGATAATGTTAAGTGTGAAAACTCAAAAATTTGTAGTTAGTTATCACTATCACCATCTATACAAACCAAAAAAACATGAACATTTAAAAACTAACCCATTCATTTCATCATTATGATAAATCAAACTAGATAGGTGGGCCAATAAATTAGAGTCACAATGACTAGGTAAGTCCCCTGGCTCACACTATCCTGATGATCTTATATTCAGAAAGCTGTAACCATAGGAAGGGATTGCTTCATTAAGGTGAACCATGTTATTTAAGGAGTTAAGATCCTTCTTCAAACAAAACTAATTCTGTTTCAAGGTCAAAACAATACATTTTTCACTCATTTGATTATAGATAAAATAACAAAGGTTTAAACTAAAGTTAAAATAATAATGATGATTAATAAAAATAGCATGAATATTTAAGAATCACTACTTAACTTTTAAAAACTGTATCATTTGCAATAAAATATAAGAGCAAAACCTACAATCTTAAATAGCTTTTCATCATTACCTTTTTTAAGTTCTAGCTTTTTACTGTTTATCTTTAGAGCACTTTCCAGTATTAAAAATAGCACAAACTTTTGCCCAGTTCAAAAGCCACTGCAGCTAAAGAGTAAGAAGCTCTCAGTGCACGGCAGCAGACACCTACTCTGCTAATCATCACAAGAGCTCCCGGAGTGCTGCACTACCCCCAGCTGCTAAAAGCTCTTTCTCTCTCTGTTCATCCAGTCCTAATAAAATCACAAGAAAGAAAAACAACAAATCTCTTCACCAAATATGGGAGCTACTTAACAAACCTTCTATCCTTTCAACCACTTGATTTATATACTCAACATCCAATAAAATGTTGAGGCCTAACCAGGAATGGACTTTTTACTAAACTGTACAGATACATGCATGATAAGGCATGGCCCTGACTTGCAGTTGAAAGATACCTTTAGAACTTATAAATTACAATCCAATGTGTTACATCCTATTGCTGTTGGCTTTAGCTGTATAACTGTAATAGGCTTTTGACAGTTCACTTCTAGTCCTGCAGAACCAATTAATCAATAGTTGTACTATAAATGCACTAGTTTCAAGTTTACTTGTTCATTTAAATCATCTCATACAACTCAGATTTTAAAGAAAAAAAAAAGAACAAAGACTTATTGAGCAGTTATGTTCCAAACACTATAGTGTACCTAAAGCCAATTATCTCATTTAATTTTCAACAGAAAGTCTTTGCTAGTAGGCCTCCCATTTTACAGTTAAGAAAACTGAGACTCTAAGTTATATAGCTAATAAGTTGTGGAGCTACAATTAATATCCAAGTCTTCTTGACTCCAAAGCAAAAGTTGTTTTCAAAATTACATGCTGCCTTCCAAAGACTAAAAATACATATTCTCTTTAATATCAAATCATTCTGAACCTAACAAAACAAATTATTTTTTAAGATATAAGTTTCCAAAAGGCCTAAATTAACCAACTTACTCTACAAATTGACTGAATTAATTTTGATACAAAGTTCATATCGTTAATTCTTTATACTTTCACACTTGAAAAAGAATTACTTACCTCTACGTTATTTGACAGAAGAACTTTGTTTTTAAAAGGTACAACTTCTCCCTCTAAAGATTTCATTGCAGTTATATGTTTTGATTCCTCATCAAAGCACACACTGTTAATGCCTACATTACAAAAACAACAATTTATATGCAAAAGTTTTATTAAAGACATAATTATTAGACAGTATATATGATTACCACATAATACATAAAGTATACTTCATAATATAGAATATATTTGAATTATATTAATTCAGTTATATAATGAAATAGAACAGCTTTTCATAACCCAAAACTGGAAACAACCGAATGCCCACCAGATGAATAGAGAAACTGTGATATATTTGAACAATTGACTATTTTAAGCAATAAAAAGGAATAAAATATAGTTTTAGGTACTTGAAACCATTATGATGAGTGAAAAAAACAGGCACAAATGAGTGCATAAGAATACGTACCAATGATTCCACTTACATTATATGAGACAAAAAGATAATAGGAAAGGGGGAGAGCAAAAAAGACTTCCCTTCCCCAAAATTTGCACTCACTTTATAGTATATAAAAAAACACATTACCTAATTTTGATCTTTAGAAAAACCCTATGTTATTATTTACAATTTAAAGAAAGAAACTAGGTTTCAGAGAGGTAAATTAATAACTAATAAATAGTAGAGGTAGAGCTCGAAAGCAAGCTTTCTGATTCCAAGAGCTCTTTCTACTATCTTCCACAGGCAAAATCACAGTTACAGATATAAGCACTCTAAAGCTTCAGATATACAGTGGTTAATAAATACTTCTGTAAAGCACCAGAGAGTAAATATCTTAGGTTTTTACAGGTCATAAGGTCTCGGTGTCAATTACTCAACTCTGCTTGTAGCACAAAAGCAGCTATAGACAATAATGGACATGGCTGTATTCCTTCCAACAAAACCTTATTTAAAAAAAAAAAAACAGAGAGCTAGTCAGATTTGGCCTGTGGGCCTACAGTTTGCTAATCCCTGACTGCAAGTGAAAATGATGAAAATTTTTTACTTCTTAAAGTTAATTTGAAAAATACAGCTCTTTTCCAACAAATAATATTTCAAGAAAATAATAATCATCGTGTTTGTAGCAAACCAATTTCGAATGCAATTACCCAACTAAAATGATTCAACAACATCGAAGCATATGGCACTATTACTCTACACTTTTTACCAGGTAATCTCACCTTTTCCTATAGCCTAATTATCATCTATACACAGATGACTCCCAATTTTACATCTCCATCCCACGTATCTCTGCTAACAATAACAGTATCTCCACTGGGACATCACTCAAGAGACCTTAAACTCAATAATGAGTGGACATGTTCTCCTTCACTTCAGACCTCTGCACATCCTATTCCCTCTGTTTCCCCATTTTTCCTCTAGCTAAGACCTATATTTTCTTCAGATCTCACCTGAGATGTCATCTTTACATACTCAAAACTGAGCTAAATGTCTTCACAGATGCAGCTATAACACCACATACTTATGTCGACCACAGAAATTGTCGTATATTATATTTGTCAACTTACTAACTTGCCTCGTCCACTAAACTAGAGTTCTTTGAGTGTATGACCTGTATTTTATTCAACAGTCTGCCTAAGAGCCTAACATAATGCCTGGCAGATAACTGAAACTCAATAAATATCTGTTGAATAAATGTTCAATCTTACCAGCAAACAGTTTCTTAAGGTGAGACTGAATCACTGATGAGTTAGTAGACTGGCCCAGTATTTCTAATAAGTCATCATCACCAATAAAGTAAAATCTTGGGAATGCTGAGCGTTTTTCCTAAAAAAAAAAAAAAAGAATAATCTCTTTTCAAATAATTAAGATATTAAAGTACTTTATAATTTATTATACAAGATTGTTTTTAAAAACATGCCTCCAAGAATTCATTTAATGATTTCTGACATCTTTGAAGCTGATCAAGTATCGTTAGTAGAGAATTTCTGATTCCTGCATGAGTAGTTAACGTTGTGACTCTATTATCTTTCTTGATGTCAGTCATTATTGATCTGCAGAAGAAAAAAGTTATTTTCACATCTATTTTAACAGTTTTTGGCTGAAACAGGGATGTGGAGACTTTTTTTTTGCTTGCTTAAAACAAACTATTAACATCAGTATAACAGCAATACATTATTATACTTCTAATAAATAATCCTCAAAGTTAATAATACTCCATTACCATTTTTAACCTCCATTATTGCACATTCTCTTATTTCATTCACTCACTAAACAAATATTAAGCCTTACCTCATAGAGATAATGGCCCAGTGACAGAGAAAGATATTAAATAATTTCTCCAAATATTCAAATAAAATTATGATAAATGCTAAGAAAGAAAAGCACAAAGGACTGTTTTGTACTAAGAAAGAATTAGTAAAAGGCTAATGCGGAAATCCCTAACCTATGACTTATTTGAGGAAGTAATTTAAGCTGAGATTTGAATGATAATGAAAAAGAAAAAGGCAATGAATAGGAGGGAAACAGTTTCTGGCAAAGACCCTGAGAAAGAGTGTGGTATGTTAGAGAAACTAAAGGCTAGAGTCACTAAAGTAAAAAAAAAAAAAAGAGAGAGAGAGAGAGCAGCACAAGAAAAGGCTAGAGAAATGGACAAGGAGCAGATCCTTAGATCTGCTTTATCCTCAGAGCAATAGAAAGTCATTTTAAAGTTTTACTTAATGGAATAAAGGAAAGAAGTAATGTGGACTTCATTTTTAAAAGATTACTCTGGCTGTTGTGTGAAAAACTTACTGGAGAAGACAAGAATAAGAATAAGTCAAAAGATTAGCCAGTAGTACAAGTGAGTGACAACAAAAATACTTCAGAATAAAATCAAAGAAGTAGAGATATAAAAGATATAATAAAATCGATTAGTAGGTTAGAATCAACAAAATTTGGTAACAAATGGATTTGGAAATGGAGGAAGAGGTCAAAGATATCCATTATGCTTCTGCCTTGAGCAGTTAGGTGGTACCATTTATCGGGAAGAAACCAGAGAGAAAAGAAAAGGGACTGTAGGAAAGGGACTGGGGGTAAATTCATGAATTTAGTTTTGACATGTTGAGGATATTTAATACATTTGGAGCTCAGAAAAGAAATATGAGCTCAATAAATAAGTTGAGGAGACCTCAGCAAATAGATGAGAATTGATTCTGAGAGTGGTTAAGATCATTAAGGAGAGAATATAGAGTGAGAAAACCTAAAGCTGAAAGGTGGAGAATGTCTACATCTAAATGTTTAGAAAGGGCTGAGGACTAGGAATCTGGAGTGGAACCAGAGAAATGGGCAGAAAACCAAAAAGGACAGGATCACAGAAGCCAAAAGAACGACTTTCTAAGAAAGAAGAAATTTTCAACTCTATTAGATACTAGTCAGAGATAAAGTAAAATGAAAAATAAAAAATGCCCATCAGATTTACAATGGGAAAGTAATTGATAACTTTAAGAAATACTAGGTATATATTAGTAATATTATTATTACTATTATACTATACAAATATTATTAATATAGGTAGAGTGGTAAAGATAGAAACCAGATCAAAATGATTCAAGTATATAACTGAATGAGAGAAACTCATTTCTCAGAAGGATCCAGTAGGAAAAAAGTTGAAGACACAGATGACGCTAATAATGTAAAAGTAATTAGCTTGTATTAAGTACCTCACTATATGAATAAAAACCATCATATGTGTCTTTGTCTTATGTAGTTGTACTGACCTAAAATCTTCATCAACTCTGTTGAAGCGCATCTGTTCTTTTGGCAATGCTCCACGGCCAAAAATGGGTTCCAAATATACCCACTTTCTCTGAATGTGGTTTAAATTCTGTAGGTACTCATCTAACTCTGCAAGTTTTCTTTCCCAAATTGACACTTTATCTTCAAATCCTTTATAATAAGGAGAATCCTTTAAGGACTGAAGAAGGCACCTATTATCTCCAACTTGATTTACTATATCCTTCCAGTCTTTAATCAGCTTGATAGTTCGACTTTGGCTGTCTTCATAATCAACCAATGTAAATACTGCTCCAACTCCCCAAAGATCAAGTTCTCGTAAAGCTTCTCTGATTGTAACTTCACCTTGTGCACGACTATTTAAATCCTATTTAACACAAAATATTCATATTTATTACTTCAACATTATCATATAAATAAGTTATATCTATTTTATAAGAAGATATATTTTTATTTGACTTTGCACCATAAAGAAAAAAAATTTTAAGTGGATTATTTTCATCAATCCAAGAGAATTACTGGCAAATGTATTAAGGGATATCAGATATCTAGTTCACATGGTCAAATATATACAGAGTTCTGCCTTATGCTTTTTACTTCTAAAAAAACCCCAAAATTTAAGCATCCACTGCAAACCACAAAAATATTTAAAATTTTGCAGAACTCAGCCATTTTATTGTAATTTAACTGTAAGTTCCAATACATCTAAAATGATTAGCAACCATCTAGAATTACCTCCTACAGCAGTCATGCTTTATAACCTTATGATTATCTACATATGCTCCAGGATTATCAGCAAAGATGAAAGTATACATATTAGATAATATATTAGAAAATAAAAAAATTTGACATCAAAAGTCCTTTTATTTTTTTACATTAAATGGGCAGAACACAAAATAGAAAGTCTGCTACTTATGATATAATTGTACAAGTTTTACTTTCACCTGAGACCTATGCTAAAACTGATTAGCAAATTGGTTCCTTGTTTAGTTCTCTGTATTTTTGTACCCCTTAGCTTCTATTTATAATATACCCTATGATTTTAAATGTATTTTATAAAATGCTTTGTACTTGTTTGCTTTTTGATTAAAGCTGACTTCCTTCTTAAAGTAAGACATATTTTATTTCAGATTTTTTCTCTCAAAGAAGGGGTTTATATTGTTTCTATAACCCCATCGATAGATTCAGATGTATTACTAATGAAAGAATAATGGAAAAATGGAACACTGTCACTATTTTAAGGGAAGAAAGAAATTTAACTTGCTGCTTTATTTAAATAAAAAATAAAGCAAAAATGTATGTCAACAAAGGTCAGATCTATGAGATATTTATAAAAGTGATTCTTACTTTAAGGTCTGAAGCTTTGGCAACAATTGTAGCAGCTACTCTAAGCAGATCACCAAACAGTAATTTATCTAGACTAGTCCCCCGAGGAAGGCCAAGTAGACGAAAAAGGTCAAGCCAGTGATCTGGAGAAAGATGCTCCCCTCTCACATATTTCAAGATAGGGATTGCGATCTGTTAATAAAGAAGAAAAGAAGACTTATGTATGTATATATACAAGCAAAATGTAAATTATTATTTAATTTTATTATAATTATCTATAAGATTTTTAATTACTGTATTATCTTATTTAACAATCTTAAAATCAAATTCTTAAAAAGAATTGTATAAAACTTTTTATTAAACATTGCTGTGGATACATGCAAATTTCCCTTGGTAGCTTGATATATTTTAAAACATGACCTAAAATATTTCTATTATTATAAATTTAGGAAATGACCTACATCCTAAATATGCTAAATGACCCATATCCTAATTGCTAAGTTATAAATACTCCACTATATAACTTTAACCATAAATTTCTTAGTTATAACTTCTTTCAAACTGAAGCAGAAATATCAGTAACTTCTATGGTTTACTCTATACTTTCTATTTTTTTCATGTAATGGAATCATTAAAAATATATAAACTAAAATTACAGTTCAGTCACTACATAATAAAACGATACATGAAAGCTCCAAACACCATTTTTAAATAGTAAGATAAGTAAAACTATCTTACTTTATATTTGTCAACCTCTGATTGTAATTTCACCGTCATTACTGAATGTTCTTCAACCTTTCTTAATCTGTCATGCCAATTCATCAAAAATTCCTCAAACAGATATGTCTTTGTCCTGTAAAATACCAGAAACATACCTTAAATTTTACATCCCAAAAAATACCACAAAACTATCAGAATCTAAATACTATTTATGAATCAAACCTAAAAGTAATCCAATCTTCATTGGCCATTTCTTGAAATCCTTGCTGAAACTCTTCATAAAAGGCCCAAATTTGTGCACAGCTCTCAATGTCCTTAGAGATGCTATATGCCAAGGAGAAGTTGGGCTCTTCTAGGCCAAAATGATGGCAATCATCACTATAGAAACAAGTAGCAAATATCATTAATTTTTTAAAAAGAAAAACTGTTAAATATCAATAAGTTTAACTAATTAATATTTAACTGCATTCTCTGTGTGTGTTTGTGTGCAAGTATCTGACAGCAGAGGTAGACAGTGGGAGGCTATGTCTACTTTACATAAGAATTTTACTTAACTACTTAGGAACGAGCTCTTCCAAATTCATTAATATGCATTTTTTCCAAAGGAGTCAAAGTAAAATTGGTAATATATATAAATATATTTTATGTATATATGTCATATATATAAATATTCAGAATTGCACAAATTTATGGATTAATCTAAGGACACATTAAAGAATATCCATTAATATTCTTCTAGGTTGAAAGAATTAGCTTCTAGAACATAAGATATTCTTCATCTAATTAATGTAATGTCACTTAATAAACGTGTACTAAAACCTCCACTCACCTATGAAGCCAATTAATTTATGGATGCATTTACCTAAATGGACCAAACCTAACACAATTATTAAACTTAATATTTGTATTATTATAATATAAAACAACAAATATTTTTCTTTGAAGTCTCATCATTTTGCTAGGTTCATTTTTTTTCCCAGAAGCTCTAAAAGTAATTGTCCATTAATTTTATATATTCCATTTTTAAGTACAATGAGATCACATAAAGCAATATTCCAACTCCCTAATTTAACTTTTAAGTAAATTTAATTTTCTATTATTATTATTTAATTTGCTATTATAACTTCTATTATTTCTATTCCTAGGCCTAACCAGAAATCTGCTTTTCTCTTAAAATCCTAATATAATTCAACAACTCCTAAGAAAGCAGTAGCATGAGCACTTAATACTGGTATTTTTAAAACTGCTGAAGTTTATAAGGAAAGACGTTAAGATAATAAATATAAGAACATTACTAGCTTAATATATAAATACAAAACTCTTTTTTCCAAAATGTGTACTATCAGTTTTAAAGAATAAACATACACCAGCTTTTTTCTTATGACTTCAAGATCATCAAACTCAATTTTTTTCTCTTTTATTGACTTGGCACTTTTATCAAGAGTATTTTGCTGGCCAGTTTCAATAACATCATCACCAGGCTTTAGTTGGTCCCAACGAGCTTTAAATTTTTCTAGTTCTTGATAATAGATCTGAAGACGTGATTTCACATTTCCTTTCATCACTTCAATCTATAAGGCAATAGAGTTTACATAATTTAATTCAAAGTAAAATCTTACTTTATATTCACATTTTTATTTCCAACATTTCAATTTAAAGGTCAAAAAATATCAGTATCAGCTTTTCAAAGATTATTCTTTATTACTGATTTCAAGTACAATAAAATAACTCAAAAGTAAATTAGACCATAAATTTACAAAAACAAGAGATATACTGCAAACATCATCATTACAAAATCATTCATGTGATTAACAGCATCTATCATAACTATCAACAAAATCAATGTGATAAAAAAAATTTGATCAATGACCTCCAGTTGTTCTACCTGATTATACAGCTGTTTAATAAAGGAGGGCATTTCCCAGTCTCCCATGCAGCTAACAGCCATAAGACTAAGTGCTGGTCAATAGGATATGAGTGCAATAGATGTGTACAACTTCCAGATTATACGCTTAAAAGATACCATACACAGTAGGTAAATAAATTTATTCATAAGAAAGACTGAAAATAATGTCACATACATTCCTGGTACAGTAGGAAACAAAGATAAACTATATGACATGAACATCATTTATACAAAGTGTTTTACTGTATGGAAGTACTGAGGGAGGTCAATTTCATCAGCAATATATTGCGTTGGCCAAAAAGTTCCTTCAGGTTTTTCCATAAGATGTCACAGAAAACCTGAGCTTATAAATTCTTACAAACCTGAGCTATAACGGAATAAAGATAAGCAAGAAATCTTAAATGAGAAAAAAAACTGTTTCCATTTTAACAAAATGACCAAAAGGTTCTTACCTGATCTTTAATCATAAGTTGGTGACTTTCCATCATCAACTCAAATTTATCCCACTTAGCTTTCAGATTACTAATTGTTTCTAAACCTCCACCTGCCACAGTCCGTAAAAGTCTGTTTTTATCTTCAGCTTCTTGAAATAAGGGCAAAATCTAAAGGTTAAAAAATGACATGTGAAAACCAACATATTTTATCAAATTTAATAAGATTCCATTTATTTAAAATTGTTTCATGATTTGCTTTTTAAATCAAGATTTTTGCTTTTACATAATTTGTTTTGTTTTTTTCTGTTTTTTTTTTTTAAGAAGATGTTGGGGGTAGGAGTTTATTAACTTATTTATTTATTTTTGCTGTGTTGGGTCTTCGTTTCTGTGCCAGGGCTTTCTCTAGTTGTGGCAAGTGGGGGCCACTCTTCATCACGGTGCGCAGGCCTCTCACTCTCGCAGCCTCTCTTGTTGTGGAGCACAGGCTCCAGACACGCAGGCTCAGTAGTTGTGGCTCACGGGCCTAGTTGCTCTGTGGCATGTGGGATCCTCACAGACCAGGGCTCGAACCCGTGTCCCCTGCATTAGCAGGCAGATTCTCAACCACTGCGCGACCAGGGAAGCCCAATTTGTTTTGTTTTGTTTTTGTTTTTCTTTTGGTTATTTAGTAACATATTGTTTAGTCTCCATGTGTTTGTGTTTTTTACGTTTCTTTCCCTGTAATTCATTTCTAATCTCATAGTGTTGTGGTCAGAAAAGATGCTTGATATGATTTCAATTTTCTTAAATTAACTGAGGCTTGATTTGTGACCCAAGATGTGATCTATCCTGGAGAATGTCCGTGCGCACTTGAGAAGAAATTGTAATCTGCTGTTTTAGGATGGAATGTCCTATAAATATCGATTAAATCTCTCTGGTCTACTGTGTCATTTAAAGCTTCTGTTTCCTTATTTATTTTCACTTTGGATGATCTGTCCATTGGTGTAAGCGAGGTGTTAAAGTCCCCCACTATTACTGTGTTACTGTCGATTTCCTCTTTTATAGCTGTTAGCAGTTGCCTTATGTATTGAGGTGCTCCTATGTTGGGTGCATATACATTTATAATTGTTATATCTTCTTCTTGGATTGATCCCTTGATCATTAAGTAGTGTCCTTCCTTGTCTCTTGTAACATTCTTTATTTTAAAGTCTGTTTTATCTGATATGAGTATTGCTACTCCAGCTTTCTTTTGATTACCATTTGCATGGAGTATCTTTTTCCATCCCCTCACTTTTAGTCTGTATGTGTCCATAAGTCTGAAGTGGATCTCTTGTAGACAGCATATATATGGGTCTTGTTTTTGTATCCATTCAGCAAGCCTGTGTCTTTTGGTTGGAGCATCTAATCCATTCACGTTTAAGGTAATTATTGACATGTATGTTCCTATGACTATTTTCTTAATTGTTTTGGGTTTGTTCTTGTAGGTCCTTTTCTTCTCTTGTGTTTCCCACTTAGAGAATTTCCTTTAGCACTTATTGTAGAGCTGGTCTGGTGGTGCTGAATTTGCTTAGCTTTTGCTTGTCTGTAAAGCTTTTGATTTCTCCATCGAATCTGAATGAGATCCTTGCCGGGTAGAGGAATCTTGGTTGTAGGTTCTTCTCCTTCATCACTTTAAGTATATCATGCCACTCCCTTCTGGTTTGTAGAGTTTCTGCTGAGAAATCAGCTATTAATATTATGGGAGTTCCCTTGTATGTTATTTGTCGTTTTTCCCTTGCTGCTTTCAATAATTTTTCTTTGTCTTTAATTTTTGCCAATTTGATTACTGTGTGCCTTGGCGTGTTTCTCCTTGGGTTTATCCTGTATGGGACTCTCTGTGCTTCCTGGACTTGGGTGGCTATTTCCTTTCCCATGTTAGGGAAGTTTTCAACTATAATCTCTTCAAATATTTTCTCGGCTCCTTTCTCTCTCTCTTCTCCTTCTGGAACCCGTATAATGCGAATGTTGTTGCATTTAATGTTGTCCCAGAGGTCTCTTAGGCTGTCTTCATTTCTTTTCATTCTTTTTTCTTTATTCTGTTCTGCGGCATGAATTCCACCATTCTGCCTTCCAGGTCACTTATCCATCCTTCTGCCTCAGTTATTCTGCTATTGATTCCTTCTAGGGTAGTTTTCATTTTGGTTATTGTATTGTTCATCTCTGTTTGTTTGTTCTCTAATTCTTCTAGGTCTTTGTTAAACATCTCTTGCATCTTCTCGATCTTTGCCTCCATTTTTTTTCCAAGGTCCTGGATCATCTTCACTATCATTATTCTGAATTCTTTTTCTGGAAGGTTTCCTATCTCTATTTCATTTAGTTGTTTTTCTGTGGTTTTATCTTGTTCCTTCATCTGGTACATAGCCCTCTGACTTTTCATCTTGTCTATCTTTCTGTGAATGTGTTTTTTGTTCCACAGGCTGCAGGATTGTAGTTCTTCTTGCTTCTGCTCTCTGCTCTCTGGTGTATGAGGCTATCTAAGAGGCTTGTGCAAGTTCCTGATGGGAGGGACTGTAAATAATTTGTTATATCCTGGATTTCTAACATTTATTATTATATGCAAACTCAACTAAGACACTTAAACATCAAAAGTTAAAAAGGATAATAAAAGTGGTAATATGAAACTTAATTAAATCATGAATATAGGAAGACAATACTATAGCTGTTCAAAGTGAAGTTCTTATTATAAAAGTTCTATTCATAAGAAAATGCTAAAGAGGCTTCTAAAATTAGTGACTATCTAAAAGCATAGATTAACTAAATTATCCTACTTAACAGAGAAGGGTAAGTCATGAAAAAAAAGGTACTTAAGAAAGGGAAAACTGAAGAATCGGAACCAAGCTCCTGTATTTAGCTTCTACCTGAAATGCCCTGAGCTGTGTATAATGAGCAGTCTGTTAAACAGTCTAGGTGTAGGTCAGTAAGTGCTAAACTACTCAAATTGCTTCTAGGCCTTTTAAAGCACCATAAAAGAACAGTGTCCTATAATTTATACCTGTGCTTTTACTACTCAACAAAGCAATAAAATCCACTGAAAGATATTTTAAAATCACTGTGCATATATAATAGGCAAAAAAAAAAAATTAAAACATATCTCAATGACCAGTTTGCAATTTCTGGGCAGGATCAGTTTCACCTGAGAAACAGAAAAACAATGGACCAAGAATCTATGTTGTACTAGGAAAATCAGTGAGAGAAAAAATAGAGCAGGATTCTAATTTCCTGTATGTGAACAGAACTTAGCCTGTGAAGACATTAAAACAGTTTTCAAGTCCACCTGCATGCATTCCTACTTCTTCAAATCCACACGCCAACAGAGAGACATACCAAAACACAATTAGGTAACATCCTGCTGCTTAAAACCCAGCAATGACTCCTCAGCGCCCACAAAATCAAACCTAGATCCTTAATGTGACTCACATGACCTAGATTCTGCTAGCTCTTTATACTGTCTCGTGCCACTTCCTGCCTCACATGTTGTTCCCAACATACATCTATTTCTCATAGTTTTTGTGATGACACACTTTCATCCCACTTCATTATCAATCTCCTTAGCTGCCTCCATCTATGCTTGAACTCTAAATTTCAGAAAGCTCAAAGCTGATCCTATAACCTCTACAGTTTGTTATCAACCAGGTGATCTAGTTCAATCCTATGGCTTTAAACATCATGAATATTAAGATGATTTCCAAACTTATATCTCTAGTCTTCAACTTTATTCTAACTTCCTTATTCCTTATTCTACCTGACATCTCAATCCCCACCACTTCCAATCTCCAAACAACTCCCCTCTCTAGTCATCCTCATCTCAGTAAATGGTACCATTAGCTTTCCAGCTGCTCAAGCCAAAAACCTAGGAGACATGTTTATTGCTTTTTCTCTAAGCTCCGTCTACTTCTAATACATCAGAAGACCTTGGTGCTAACTCTAAAGTGCATCATCAATTTCTCCGGTTCTCTCCATCTCCTCTGCTACTCCATGAAACAAGCTTCCATCACCTCTTGTATACCAGTTGCAATATCCTACTAACTGGACTCTCTGCTACTATTGTCTCCCTCCAATCCATTCTTTACAGAGCAGCGAGAGTAATCACTTCAAAATGTAAACCAGACTGTATCCTTCCCTGCTTAAATCCCTGTAAGGACTTTACTTTTAGAAAAAAAACCCAAATCCTTATGATTGTTTAAAAGTACCTTCATAATCTGGCCCTTGCCAACCTCTCCAATTTCACCTCAAACCATTTTTTCCTTGAATAATATGGCTTTCTTGATAACTAAGTTTCTTGACAATATTTTCACCTATCCTCCTTAAGCATACCAAACTCCTTCTCTACCTTAAGATCTTTGTATTTGTTGTTCTGTCTGCCCCCTAAATCGCGGAATGGTTGCCTCCTTAAGTTTTTCAGGTCTCAGTGCAGATAGATGTCATCTATCTGATAAGGTATCCACAATCGCCCACTCTAAGAAACATCCCCCAGATTATCATGCACTGCTCTAGCTCCTCATGCTCCTCTCTTTTCTCTGTCCTGTCTCTGTCTCTGTCTCTGTCTCTCCCTCTCTCTCTGACACACACACACACAAACACACACACACACGAATGCAAATTTCATGAGAATAGAGCACGTTCATAGCTGTAACCACAACTCCTAGCACAATGCCTAGAATATATCAGGTGATCTATAAGTATCTGTCAAATAAATAAATGAATGAACGCCTCTGCTAAATCAAGCTAACTGCCACAGCTCATAATGCTATTCCTTCTTTAGTTATTTCCTTCTACTAGATAAGTACATTATTTTATTTGCCTTTAAATCCTCTTTATACCTTTAAGCTTTCCATATAAAAGTTTATAATTCCTTCCACCATGAAGGTATATTATTTCATTTCCCTCTAATCTATCTAATAATTTTAAGCCTATCACATAATAGGAGCATAAAAAACTTTGTATTCTATTTTGAATTATTTCTCCTCCTTCTTCTAAACATAACTAAGATCATCTATAATATGTTGTATAAAATTTTGACTTGCTTATTCTAGGCTCTAGCCTTCTAGATACTGTTTTTATGAATCCTTCACTTTTTTTTATCTTTGTCTCTAATTATGAGCTCCTCCATCATATGTGAGTGTGTGTGTGTGTGTGTGTGTGTGTGTGTGTGTGTGTGTGCGCTCCTAATTCTGCTCTAACTTCATACTTCAGCATCTTAAAAGTACAACCCTGGAAGTAACAGCATGAATTATTTATGTTTAGTTTTATTCTAATAAGCCACATCATAAAAGAGACCACAAATACTTCTGAAAATAATAATAAGCATTATTGTTACTGTTTCATTACAACAACATAACATCAGGAGTCCAGTCATGAACTGATCAATTGGGCTAGATTTTATAGACTTCCTTATAATGCAATTATATGATATTTCTAAATAGTCACATAAAATTACCTAATTTAATCATCCCCAGTACAGTAAAAGAATAAATAAATTGCTTTGTGATTCTCACCTCTGGCTTCCGTTCTTGTAGCTTACTATATTGTAAATTTGCATTACCTATCTCTTCCACAGATTGCGGCATAATTGTTAAGACTGCCATAGCTTCAGTAACGAATGTATCAATTTCATGTAAATGAGCTGAAATAGGTAACATTGAAATATAAGAAAAATTATTATTATCACGAAAAATATTTAATTACATGATTTCTAAATCAAGGAATGTTAGAAGTAATCACTATATGAAATACATTAAATCCTAAGTAGTCATTTGCTTTCATAAAGCAAAATTCAAAATGTAGAATAAGCAAAGAAATTTCTTCTCATGAAACTGTAATTGTTTTACATGACACTTAAAATTTTTGAGAAGAAATTTAAAATGTACTCAGTAAATTTTACTCAAAATTGGTAACTTTTTCAGTCTTTTAAATAATATGCTAAAACACCACAGCTTAAAGGAAAAAAGAAACACTGATATTTTGGAAAATAGTACAGGCATACCTCATTTTATTGTGCTTCACTTTATTGTGCTTTGCAGATATTGCATTTTTTACATATTGAAGGTTTGTGGCAACTCTGCATGGAGCAAGTTTATCAGTGGCATTTTTCCAACAGCATTTACTTGCTTCATGTCTCTGTGTCACGTCTTGGTAATTCCCCCAATATTTCAAACTTTTCCATTTACATTTGTTATGGTGATCTGTGATCAGTGATCTTTGATGTTACTGTTGTAATTGTTTTGGGGCACCATGAACCACACCCACGTAAAACAGTGAACTTAACTGACAAATGTTGTATATATTCTGGCTGTTTCACCTCTCTATTCCCTGAGACACAAAAATATTGAAATTGGGCCAATTAATAAGGCTACAATGGCCCCTGAGTATTCAAGTGAAAGAAAGAGTGACACATCTCTCACTTTAAACCAAAAGCTAGAAATGATTAAGCTTAGTGAGGAAGGCATGTCTAATGATGAGATAGGCCAAAAACTAGGCCTCTTGCACCAAACAGTTAGCCAAGGAAAAGTTCTTAAGGGAAATTAATATGCTGTACTCCAGTGAACACAAATGATAAGAAAGCGAAACAGGATTACTGTTTATATGGAGAAAGTTTTAGTGATCTGGATAGAAGATCAAACCAGCTACAACAGCCCCTTAAGCCACAGCATAATCCAGAGCAAGGCCCCAACTCTCTTCAATTCTGTAAAGACTGAGAGAGGTGAGGAAGCTGCAGAAGAAAAGTTTGAAGCTAACAGAGGTTGGTTCATGAGATTTAAAGAAAGAAGCCATCTCCACAACATAAAAAGTATAAGATGAAGCAGCATGTGCTGATACACAAACTGCAGCAAGTTATCCAGATGATCTAGCTAAGATAGTTAATGAAAGCCGCTCCACTAAACAACAGATTTTCAATGGAGATGAAGAAGCCTTCTATTAGAAGAAGATACCATCGAGGACTTTCACAGCTAGAGAGAAGTCAATGCCTGGATTCAAAGATTCAAAAGATAGGCTGACTCTCTTGTTAGAGGCTAATGCAGCTGGTAACTTAAGTTGATGCCAATGCTCATCTGCCATTCAAAAAAATCACAGCACCTTTAAGAATTATGTTGAATCTATTCTGCCTGTGCTCCAGAAATGGAACAACAAAGCTTGATGACAGCACATCTGTTTACAATATGGTTTACTGAATATTTTAAGCTCACTGCTGAGAGCTACTGCTCAGAAAAAAAGATTCAAAATACAACTGCTCATTGACAATGCACCTGGTCACCCAAGTGCTCTGATGGAGATGTACAAGATACATGTTGTTTTCATGCCTGCTAACACAACATCCATTCTGCCGCCCATAGATCAATAAGTAATTTCAACATTCAAGTCTTATTATTTAAGAAATACATTTTATAAGGCTATAGCTGCAACTGAGAGTGATTTCTCTGATGCATCTGGGCAAAATAAATTGAAAATCTTCTGGAAGGGATTCACCATTCCAGATGCAATTAAGAGCATTTGTGATTCATGGAAAGAGGTCAAAATATAAATGTTAACAGGAGTTTGGAAGAAGTTGATTCCAACCCTCATGGATGACTTTGAGGGATTCAAGACTTCAGTGGAGGAAGTAACTAAAGATAAGATAAAAATAGCAAGAGAACTAGAATTAGAGGTGGAGCTTAAAGATGTGAATGAATTCCTGCAATCTCATGATAAAACTTTCACAAATGAGGCATTGCTTCTTATGGATAAGCAAAGAAAGTGGTTACTTGTAATTTTGAGAATCTAGTCCTGGTGAAGATGCTGTGAAGATTGTTGAAATGACAACAAAGGATTTAGAATATTGAATGAACTTAGTTAATGAAGCAGCAGCAGGGTTTGAGGAGGCTGACTCCAATTTTGAAAGAAGTATTACTGTGGGTAAAATGCTATCAAACAGCATTGCACGCTACAGAGAAAGGAAGAGTCAATCGATGCAGCACACTTCAGAGTTGTCTTATTTTAAGAAACTGCCACGGCCACCCCACCCTTCAGCAACCACCTCCCTGATCAGTCAGCAGCCATCAACGTCAAGGCAAGACCCTCCACCAGCAAAAAGATTATGACTCACTGAAGGCTCAGGTGATGGTTAGCATTTTTTAGCAATAAAGCATTTTTTAACCAAGGTATGTAAATTGTTTATTCAGACATAATGCTTACTGCAACCTTAACAGACTACAGTATATGTAAACATAACTTATATATGCACTGGGAGACCAAAAGATTCCCACGACTCTCTTTATCACAATATTCTTTATTGCGGTGGTCTGGAACTAAACCCACAATATCTCCAAGTTATGCCTGTAGTCATTTGAAGAGATAAGGATAAATACATTATACCAGAATTACCTCCTTTCTCAGTAGCATATGCAACAAACTGATACTAGCTCACACTGCAAATAATAAAAAATGCCTTCAATTTTTAGACCTCTCAGGAGTTGAATATGGAGTTTCCTACTTTATTAAAACTACTTTAAGCATATTTTATTTCATATTACTTTCTAGATTATCTTTTATTTTAATCATCATTGAGATTCATATTTCATAACTATAAAAATGTAAAAGTGTCTTTACCCTGAATGGACTTCTTCAAAGAAAGAACAAGCACGTCAAATAACTTCTGGATGAGATCATCAATCACAGTCTTCACAGGGTTACAATTAATATTTAAACAATCTACCTTGACAGTACTGAAAAATGCCAAAGGACATATTGTGACATGAAAAAGACTAATTACAAGAAAAGAGTCTCATTATAATATGAGTTTGTATAATACATTTTACAATATCACCCAAACATATTATTGTGATCTTTAAGCACATTTAAATTTCATTTAGCAAAAATGAACACATACTAATACTAACACATACTAATACTAACACATACTAACACATACTAATATGAAGTTTTTCATTAAACAATGATTTTGTTATAATTCTACAGCTTTTAATAATCCAATGTATCAGTTTAAAAAAAAGCAGCACATTATGAATTTACTAAAGTATCAACATGAATATATTTAAATTTTTACATGCTTTACTTGTCACAGTATGTAACATACTTATTTAAAGATTTATAAAATAAATTATTATCCTGTAGTCAAAGTACAAGCAATAATGATAGGGAAAATAAAACAAACATAGAAAGTGAATATAGATTATGAAGACACTAAAGCAATAAAACATACCATTTTCTACCTATCTAATTCACAAGAATGCAATGAATTGTTAATTCATATCTTCAATCATGTGGGCAAATAGAGAACTCTCAGAACTGTTGGTCAGAGTATAAAACAATACAACTTCTGCAAGGGCAATTTACCTATATCAAGTAATTTTAAAATAGGTATATTCTTTTATCTTAGTAACTTCACTTTTAGAACTTATCCTAAGGAGATTTTCAGGGCAGACTCCAAGATTTACATACAGGTATCTTCTTCAAAGTATTAATTATAATAGTGAAAAAATAGAAGTAAACTAAATACCAGAGTGGCTAAATAAATTATTATATATCTATACAATTTAAAGTCATATTTTTGAGGACCAGATAATGACATGGTGAAATACTAATGATTAGTGTTAAATAAATAGCTGGATACAGTATGATCCAAATTTTGTAAGCAGATGTACTAATATGTCCAAAACATCAAATATTAACAGCAATTGTCATTATGCCTTTTTATATTTTAAAAAATTTATAAAACAAATGTCTCTTCTCTATTCCTCATCCCTCATCTTCCTTCAAAAGTAAGACCCCTTAATACCTCATAATATTTCCTCCTCCACATTTTGAATACCAACAACTTGATTCAATTAATTATTACTGGGTTTCTGGATGAAGACAGACGAACCTCTCTTCCTCCAGGATCTCGATTCCACCATACAACTCATTATTTCCAGATTAACATTCCTAATGTATAGCTTTGGTACTAACACGCTTCTGTTTAGAAACCTTCAACAACTAATCATTCTAACATGAATAACATCCAAATTCCCTGTTTTAGAATGTAAGACTCTCCCAAATCTGTACTTTATCTACCCCTTTCCAGAAATATCTCCTCTAGTCCCTAATAAAACATTAACCCTAATCAAATTCTCAATTAACCAACTTCTGTTTTCAGTATATAAATCCCTCTCCTGAGAGACTCTGCTTTAGCCTCCAATTCTCATTTCTACCCATCAAAATCCTAGTTCAACTATTTCTATCTTAATGAAGCTTTCCCTGATTTTGCCACAAATGGATGGGATGCCATCATCCTGTAAATCTCCATAGCCTTTAGTCCAGTCTCTAATATGGAATATAGATTATTCTATCTAGTATTAATAACAATTAATAACAACTAGCATTTATTGAGAACTTAACCTCTACCATTAATTTACATGCAAATTACTCATTTAATGGGCAAAACACTGAGATAAATAATATAGTTGTAATTGCTTTAAAGCTGAGGAAATGGAGGTTCACAGGGTTGAAATGACTGTCAAACTCACGCAGCTAGTAAGAGCCATCTACCTCCAGAGACCACTCTCTCAACGCCTGCGTGTACTTGACTTAATCATCAAACATGCTTGTCTTATTGCACTACAAGAGAGCAAGCAAATTCATCTCAGGAACTCTGTCTTCATCTTTCTACTCCCACAGGACAAGGTTTTGCATATTGTAAATGAGCACCAAATAGTTATTGAAAGAAAGAACAAATGGATTAATAAAAGTGATATTATACTTTATAGGTAATATATACACAATTAAACAAGGCCCTTCCTTCCTTCCCAGGGCTTATTACATAGAATGGTTTCAGTGATCGGAATTTCAGAGAGTGAGGGGGATATTCTGGGTTATGAAATGCCCCTCAGAAGGTCTCTTCCACATTTAGGGCAATACCCAGATGCAGCACTATCTTGTGTGCCTCCCAGGGCATTTTGAAAGGGGGCAGAGCCTTACAAAATTGGAGTCAAATGTCCTCCAGTATGCTCTCAGTAGTAGATTCTTACCATTCTTAGACTGTGCCCGTGCACATCAAATATTAGATCCTCACACCAGATCTGGAGAGAAGCCTCTTCCCCCAATCTGTCCTATCCAACTAAGTCTCAGCCAGCCGAACCTCTAGAAAAGGTTTTCTTAGTCTCAGCAATTCTCTACTCAGATGATTCTCAAGTGTCATAGCTGAGCTCTAGAGGAGGTAAGACCGATGACTGGACTTCAGTACCACTAAGTGAAGAGTACCCATACTATCCCATGGCAAGAACTGCTATGATACATAAGTACTACTTTAACTTCTGTATCATACCTTGGAAGTCGTTCTACTTCTTTCCCTTTTATTTTCAGTGCTTTAAAATTTTTCTCCCAATCATGTACTGTAGAAAGATGCTTTTCCACTAGAGCTTCCATATCAACTTGCCCAATTATAATCCATTCCTGTATAAATGGAAAACATATTATTAAAAAAATAGAATAAGTTACCATTTAAAAGATTAGAGTCCAACTATTAAAAACAATAAAAAGGGGCAAATGTGAGGTTTCAAATAAATTTCAGTTTAAGTATATAAATGTAATCATTATCACATAGCCTAAAGAATGAACAGGAAAAAAAAACAATACATAAAAATATACTGATCATAAAACTTTTTTGAAGAGACTGCAAAAAACTTTCCTTTAGATTCTCAAGTTTGATGTGTCAAAGACAGAATCACTTCTGCAAAGCCAAGAGCTACTATAGGCAACAAATCCGAAAGTATTCAGATTCAATTAATTCCAGATAAATAAAATGCAGAAGAAGCACTGCAGCGGCAGTTAAGAAACTTGATGAATTCTCAGTCATATGCCTCAGGATCAATCAAACGAGCAATAAATGCAATAGGGGTTTATCTCTGGAGAGTTAGTATGATGCACCTTAACAAAAGTAAGAAATTAAATCATCTCAATTTCATTAACGTTGAGGGCTTCCCTCCATGGATTGCTCTCAATCCAAAGAATAAAGAAAAGAATATATTTTCCTGAAAGGAATTAAAAATGACACAACAGAGTCACGTCAAATTCCAAGTTGATACAACATTCAAAAAAAGAAAAGAAAGAGAAACTAGCTTCTCAATCTTCAAAAATAGAGAAAAAAAATTTAGGGTAACATTTTTCTCATCTATAGCATAAACCTAGATTGTATATGAATTCTAAACTTTGGCTCTCTGGCTTGCATATTTTTACTTTATGCCACACAAGATAATTTGTTGATTTGTACATTTAATACTAATTCAATCAATCAGATGAATATTACAATAGGACAGAAAATTACATGTTCCATACCTTATGTTGATGTAAAACAGCTGACAATCTCCTAAACAGATCTTCTGCTTTGCTGAAAATAGTCAGAAATCCACTTGCATTTCTATCAATCATAATAGAAAAAATAGATTCATCTCCTGCCTCACCCACTCCCTTAAACTGATTAGGAATGCCGATGAATCTCTTCATTTCTCTATAATATTTAGCCCGAATTTCTTCAAAAGGAGGCTTGAATTGTAATCGTCCTTGTCTGAAAGCAAATAAATAACTTTAACATATAAATTATTGGAAAAGTATAGATTGAAAATTAGTTTAAAAAATCTTACTTGTATGTTAAGTCTATATTTATTTCTGGCAGATTCTCATTAAGTGCTTCTAAGCCCATCTGATACTGATGTTCCAGAGCTTTGTACAGTTGATGATTCCAGTGCTGTTTCCACGCATGCATGTCACTTGCTTGGAATCCCTAATATGTTATATTCACATTTTTTATTTAATAATTAGGTGGTAGAATGGGTTTTCATTTAATGCTTTCATATCACATTTGGTAAAATTATAAGCAAAAAAACCCTCATCTTAAATATCTTAAAACATGTAATTCCTTAATTGCTACTTGTATATATAAAGTCAAATATGAAAATCTCTAATCTTCGTGCTTATAAATAGTACACAAAAAGATCAGAAAAATTTTAAAAATAAAGTTAATAGTAAATGCATTTTACATATGGACTTTATTTTATGATCCTATTAAAATAACAACAATAACAGGAACAATAGTTTATTTTGTAAATTTCTTAGTCCTTTTTCAAAAATTCCCATCAAGTATAACTCTTCTATTCCCTTCACCCCCTAAATAATCCATTGCACATTTAAAAACATGATACATTTAAAACAAAAGAATGCACAGTATAGTTTACATACTTTTTTGCTTCCATATAACCATAAACATATCAATTCTAATACTTTCATTTTTATTTTTTTCTTGAAGTTCTAAGAGCTGAAAAATATATGTAAATGTTTAAGATACTTACCTCATATTCCACTAAGATCCCTTTATCACCTACTAGGTAGACTCTGTGCAAACTACTTTTGTACAGATCATCTCATATCAAAATGCATGTGGAACTGACATTTTACCCAAAAAAAAGAAAAAATTCTGAAACAGAGTTATTTCAGTCATTAGCCTTCTGCCTAAACTTAACTTTGTCACAACAGACGTAACAATCACCTAAAAGAAAACTAACAAATGATAGATATTTTAGCACCATGTCAGAGAAACTATTTACAAAGTCTAAATTGAGGGATCTGGAATTCCGTAAGACAAACAGAAACATATTTTTAAACGTAAATGCATTGCTAATTTATGGTCTTTATATATAATTCAGTCAAATTCTAAATTTATGAGGAATTCATTAGTAAAAATTTACAGATAACCTTTATGAACTTTTCATCAATTCATATATTCACATTCTGAAAAGGTCATATTACAAAGTGTAGACACAAAGTAAAACACACTTTACCTGTGCTTCTACACTTGCTAAGCCAGTTCTTAATTCTTGTAATCCATCTTTCCACCGCTGTTGCTGCCGAAGCAAATCAATGTTCATAAGAACTACCACCTATTAAAAATTAGAACATAATAATTTCAGTAGAAAATCTTGACAGGTACCACCTTACCCAAGTGATAAAGGTTAACTCAACCTATAATAAGACATATCAATACGTAATCAATGTACTGAGAAAGGCAAAATATCACTTCTGTGGTATTCCTACCAAAATTGTATAATCTCAATCTAAAATGAGAAAGCATCATATAAAACCAAATTAAGAGACATTGCAGGGGCTTCCCTGGTGGCGCAGTGGTTGAGAGTCCACCTGCCGATGCAGGGGACGCGGGTTCGTGCCCCGGTCCGGGAAGATCCCACATGCCGCGGAGCGGCTGGGCCAGTGAGCCATGGCCGCTGAGCCTGCGCTTCCAGAGCCTGTGCTCCACAACGGGAGAGGCCACAACAGTGAGAGACCCGCGTACCGCAAAAAAAAAAAAGAAACATTACAAAATAACTGACCAGTACTCTCATCAAAAGTATCAAGGTCATGAAAAACAAGGTAAGACTGAGGAGTAGGAGACGACAGAGCCTCAACATTTAAATGCAAGGTGGGATCCTGGACTGGACACTCGAAAGGAAAAAGGACATCAGTGGAAAAAGTTATAAAATTCAAAACAGTTTATTTCCTAGTTTTGATAAATGTACTATGGTTACATAAGTTGATGACAATAGGGAAAGCTGGGTGAAGGGCAAGTGTGAACTCTTTAAACTATTTTTGCAACTTTAAGTGTCAAATTATTTCCAAATAGGAAGTTATTTAAAATTATAACCTAATTACTTTTTAAATAATACTATTCATAGCTTATTAAATTTTATAAATAAAATATACCTTTTCACAAAATGTAATGTGCCATTTTCTCAGTCTTCTATTTTCAGTGGCAAGTCGTTCAGCAGCATTTTGGAGTTTTTGGATGTAGCCTTCTAATTCTTTAGGATTATTCCAAGTAATCTGTGACTTTCCCCCACTTCCTGCTTTTGAATTCTAAGGTACAACAAATGACATTTAGTATTTAACACATTTCTTTTTTTGAAAAGATTCAATATTCTACATCATTAGTCCAATTATCCCTAACACTGACGTGCAATAAAAGAGCACACAATAGTTTTTTCCATTTTATAAATGATAAGGCATTCTGCCCAGAACTGAGTAGCCCTATTCCTTCCAAGTTCTCCCTCTTACAACTAAAATACCCTGGACATAACACAACAAACAAGCATAGGAATACTAAAAGATAGAAATAAGAAGGTGGACAGCCTAGAAACCTTGGTAATTGAGGAACAACACACCTGTGTTTCCTTAATGTCTCCCTTACATCCCAGACAGTATGCTGGAGAAGCTCCAACCTGGAACCACCCCCAGAGACAGACAAAAAACCTCCAGAAGAAGCCTGTTCCCTCTGTCCACAGGACCAGAAAAACAGTGGCCTAATGACAGAAAACCTTTTTAGCAATACGCACCCTACTCCAACTTAACACCAATAGAAACCCACCCCCTTCTTCAGTTTCATTGGGACCAGGAAGTGAGCTGATCTTCCATCCCCTGCTTATGTCAGTGGGGCTTAACAGAGAGCTGAGCCTCTACCCCCATTACGCTGCAACAGAGCAGTGTGAATCAGCCCTCCACATCCTCCCAATCATGTCAACAGAGCTTAGAAGGGAGCCAGGCTTACACTCTACTTGGAGGCAACAAGACACTGCCAATTGGAGTCCCACTTTCATGGGAAGGTGTCAGTAGGGGAAAAGGGGTCACTAAACTTCAACTCCACTCATCTGAAAAGGAAGCAGTGCAAGTCAGTGTTCCATTTTTGTCAGGATGGTATCTGCAGAGCCCAGCAGAAATTTTAACATATACACTCACCCTGCCCTCAAGCTGTACCTCACTGTTTCAGAAAGAAACAACGCATCACTTAGAAAGGAATGCAAATTTGAATGGCAGTGGATTTCTCAGCTGAAACCATGAGGGCCAGGAGGAAGTGGAACAACATTTTAAAGTGCTAAAAGAAAACAACTGTTGGGCTTCCCTGGAGGCACAGTGGTTAAGAATCCACCTGCCAATGCAGGGGACCCGTGTTCGAGCCCTGGTCCGGGAAGATCCCACATGCCATGGAGCAACTAAGCCCATGCACCACAACTACTGACCCTGCACTCTAGAGCCCATGAGCCACAACTACTGAAGCCCATGAGCCTAGAGCCCATGCTCCACAACAAGAGAAGCCACCGCAATGAGAAGCTCACGCACTGCAACAAAGAGCAGCCCCCACTCGCCGCAACTAGAAGAAAGCCCATGTGCAGCAAGGAAAACCCAATGCAGCCAAAAATAAATAAATAAAATAAAATAAATGAAACATTAAAAAAATAAAATAACTTAGAAACAATTTCTCTAAAAAAAAAAAGAAAATAGACAACAACTGTCAACCATGAATTATATATCTGGTGAAAATATCCTTCAGGAATGAGGGAAAATAAAAACATTCTTAAACAAAAACTAAGAGAATCTGTCACTAGCAAACCTACTCTTAAAAGTATGGCTAAAGGAAGTTTTCTCAATAAGAAGGAAATGATTTTTTTTAAAAAGCGTGGAACTTTAGAAAGGAAAAAAGAACATTGGGATGTGGAAAACGTAAATAAAAAATAAACTATCCTTCTCATGAGTTTCTTAAATCATATCTGATGATTGAAGCAAACCCCATTTGATGCAGTGTTTCATGTATGTAAATATTACTAAATATTTAAGACAAATATATAAAAATGAAGAGGATAAAGAGACCTAACTACAAGTGAGGTTTCTATACTTCACTTAAACTGGTATATATTAAGGCATAGCAAGTCTCTGGCATATTGTGACCCTCTATAAACAGCTGATGAATGAATGAAACTAAACAATTATAATAAATTCAATAAAATACTCTGTGAATCAGTTCAAAAAATATTTACTGAATAATTACTACACACTACTTACTGTTGTATTACTAGTGTATAAAAATAAATAAAGAGTTCCTGCTCTCCAATATAGAGTGGCCAGGGGAGTATTAAGAACTTTAGTGTTCCTTCTCCTCCTATCTTAGTTTTTGTCCCCTACTATGTCTCATTTAACATAGGCTAAATATAATTATTTACTTCTCGCAACCCAATTTCTCAAAATAAGCTTCCTCTTTAGAAATATCAACAGATGTAATTTTGAATACATTTATTAGAGAAGAAAGGGCTCTGAACACTCTGATTTAAAACATTATCTATTAGGTGAAAAAGTTTAAAAATAATAAAGTATTAACGCATTTTCAAAAAGTACACTTGTAAATATGCACAGAAAAAGAAGTTTAAAATGACATATACACTATTAAGAATGGCCAACTCTTAGTAGTACAATCATAAAACATTTGTTCTTTCTGTTTACCTATATTTTTGAAACTTTCCATCATAACTCATATTGAGCTTTGGCAATAAGAAAAAAAATTTAATAACATCTATAATATGAATTATATAACTTCTAGTAAATTTTAAGCCTGAGAACTAGTGTGCATTAAAAAGTTAACTTAGCAGGTCTGACTGCTATCCCTTAAACGGTCTGCTTAAAAGATTGGCCCTTAGCTGGCATCTGAGAACTTGGATTTTGGAAGAGTTCCCACCACTCTAATTTTTAAGAGTGGCTCACTGTACCTAAACAATATGGTTTATGCTGAACACTTGATTGTCTTCTGGGAATCTGGAATTTTGGTACATATTAAGGCAGAAGATACCTACATGACCAGTTCCCAATAAAAGCCTGGGCAATGATCTTTCCTAGTAAAGCAATATTTCACATGTGCTACTTCTTGCTGGAGAAATTAAGCATGCCCTGGGTGATTACATTGGGAAAGGACTCTTGAAAGCTTGCACCTGGTTTCCCCAGGACTTCACCCCATGTACCTTTTCCTTTGCTGACTTTGCTTTGCCTCCTCTCACTGTAATAAATCATAAGTAAATCATCTGTGAGTACAACTATACCCTGAGGCCTATGAGTCCTCCTAGTAAATCACAGAACCTGGGGGTGGTCTTGAGAACCATGACACAACTAGCTATCCACTTTAAATAAAAGAAGAATTAATGGGTATATCCCTCTTCTACTTATCTTTTAAAATATTTCATGTCTCTGAAGACTAAAAATGTTTATTTCAAAAAGTGAGCAGTCACATACTAACAGTTTAAAAACTAGTGTGGGTTTTCCTAATTTCATATGTGTGGATATTTAAATAAGCATAGATAAAGAGCAAATAAAACTTAAATTATAAAATCAGGAGACGATGGAAAAGCACTAAAGAGTCTTGTATATAAGGACCTCACGCTTCAGTGAATAAGTAAATATAATAGCATACAAGTTTGTATACAGTAAGTCCCCTACATACGAACGAGTTCCATTCCGAGAGCACATTCATAAGTCCAATTTGTTTGCAAATCCAAAAAAGTTAGCCTAGGTACCCAACTAACACAATCGGCTATATTGTACTGTACTGTAATAGGCTTATAATACCTTTCACACAAATAATACATAAAAAGCAGACACAAAAAATTAAAAAAACGTTTTTAATCTTAGCAGTACAGTACCTTGAAAAGTACACTAGTACAGTACAACAGCTGGCATAAAGGGGCTGGCATCGAGTGATCAGGTAAGAAGAGTTACTGACTGGAGGAGGCAGAAGGGGTGAGAGATGGTAGAGCTGAAGGATCGTCAGCAACAGGAGCCGGAAGGCAAGCTGTAGTTTCACTCATGCCTGATGCTGATGGAACGCATGTTCACATCTCTCAAAGTTCGCAACTTGAAGGTTCATATGTAGGGGACTTACTGTACTACATATATATAAATATATATATATATATATATATAAATTCAATTGATCAAAATCAGCACCAAAATATGTGAAACATTATAACTGTTTAAATCTACAGTTGTCAAAAATGTTACTTGTTAAGACTGAAGGAAGTCACTGTGGAGCAAAATAAAGCCTTAGATCAATGGCTGTGTTAAGCTGAAGGGTATACGAAAAAACTAAGAAATAAGAAACACTTCACATGTAAAATCTAATTATAATAGCATAAAAAGTCCATTTACCTTAATTATCTGTTCAAACGCTAAGGCAGATTGTAACATCATTGGTCTCTGACTTTGAATCATTTGTTGATCGATAGAATTGTAAAAATGTGCCACCTACAAAGTAAAATTCCAATTAGGAATAATTAATAATAAATAGCAACTTAATTTTAAATTTTTCATTTTTAATTATTTGAATGGAAATATTAACTCTTCTCAATTATAAAATTTAGCAAAAAATTAGTTTTTTATCTCCAATAGAGCACTTACGCATGTATTAACATACAAAAGCAGCAAGTGTAAGTATGTGCTGAGTTCCTATAATCTGCCAAGTCATGTTCTGGTGGGTGATTAAACAAAGACTATAAAACCTAGTCCCTGGAATCAAGAAGTTCACAGCCTCATAGGAAACACAGAGGAAACCAGTAAAGCATGTTAAAGTGCTAAAAAAGTGAACTTATTCTTGCAACTCTAAGAACCTGTTCCTTCGTCAGTATATAACACAATGATTTACCCATTTCTCAGACCAAAACAAACTTTTGAGTTGTCCTTAACGCTTCTCTCACATCCCACACGAGTAGAAGTCTATTGACTGTGCCTTCAAAACATATATTGAATTCAACCACTTCACCCACCTCCATCAATCCCACCCCAATTCAAGCACCCTCAACTCCTGGCAAGACCAGTGCAACAGTATCAAAACTGGTCTGTTTCCAACTGTGGCCCTATGGTCTATTCAAAGCATTCAGAGTAGCCAGAATAGTCCTTCCTTAAACATAAATAGTATCATACCTTTAGCCTATTCAAAACTTTCAAATGACTCCCCAAAATATTTGATAATAAAATGTAAAATCCTAAAATTCTTACCTGAAACCTTCCAATGGTTTCCCAACACACTTAAGAATGAAATCCAAATCTAAAATCCTTACCTTGGCACATTATACATAAACTGGCCTTTAGCCCTGCACAAACCCCTCCCTAATTGCACTGCAGTAAAATTGGCCTCCTTGCTGTTTACCTAACTCTAGAGTCTTCCCTAAGAAACTCTGAAAGTCATTCATTCCCTCTGCCTGCAACAGTCTTCCTCCATATATCTGCATGGTTCTTTCGCTCATTTTATGCCATGTCTCTTCTCAAATATTACATTTTCATTAAGGCCTCCCCTGGCCATTCTGTATAAAATAGCAGTATTTTTCACAGTCCTATTACTGTTTTCTTTTTCTTCAAATATGTGCTTATCACTACCTAACACTGTATTATTCATGCATTTGCTATCTATGTCCCGTAATAGTGTCACTCAGTAAACGTCATTCATTGAATTAATCAATGAATCAAAAAACAGAGATACGTACAAGGTACCATGGTGGACAAAAGAGGACACTGCCAACTCTGTCAGGGAAAAAGGACAGGTTCAGGGAAGAAGATCAAGTGGACACCGTGGAGTGAGTTTAATTAAGGACCTTAAGAAGACTGTCTTAATTTTTATATCCCTAGCATGTCAAAAATTCTTGGCACAGAGCAGGTGCTTAAAAATGTTTCTTAACTAATTTTATAGCAAGTCACTTCTTTCCACTAGTATGCATAAAAATATACTTTATTTCGTGGGGAATAACCACTCTATTTGTTCTGTACCAGAACAGCAATCCCAGAAAAAGCCCAATCAGGAAAACTAGAAACAAAATAATACATAAAATTATAGCAATGTGGCCATACTGTTTTCTATCCAACATCCTACTTCATAGCCCCCACTCTAACTAAATGTGTGCTTATAAGTAAAGGTATACACAATACATTCTCCCAGTTGCTCTTCCAGGGGTAAATACAAATACTATATGATCATTCAAGCATCTTTTGAGCTTTTATTTTGTTAGACTAAATGCTTAGGATAGAGAAGTCAGCAAGCCTCTCTGCTTTGGAATATATAGTCCCTCTATCTGAAATGATCACTCACACTACCTTGTGCTCTTGAGAAAACATATGTATGCTCTTTCAAACTCACATTAAACATCATTCCTCTGTAAAGATTTATCTGATGCTATCTCTACCCTACCCAGGAAAATAATTGAAAATAATTGAAAATTCCCACCTCTATGCTTTCACAGGACTTTCTGAACATCTATCTATAATATAGTATTCATTAAACACTGTATCTACTTGTTGACTATCTGTCATCACTATATGAATTGTAATGGAATAAATATGGGCTTTGGAGTCAGGGAGACTTGGTATTAAATCCTAACTTCATAACTTACTAGCTGTGTAGTACTGGGAAAACTATGTTACAAATCTGATCCCCAATTAGATCAATGAAAAATGGGGGTGGGGGTACTTGAAATAACATAAATACAGTATCTACCAGAAGCCCTGATATTTAATGAGAACTCAATGTTTAGTTTGCTTTCTCCCACTAGACCAGTGGTTCTCAACCATGACTGATTTGCACCCAAGAGGACATTTGGCAATATTTGGAGATATTTTTGATTGTCAGGACTAGGTACGTGCTACTGGCCAGGGATGCTGCTAAACATCCTACAATGCACAGGACATCCCCCACAAAAAAGAAGTGGTCCAAAAGTAGCAAGGCTGAGAAACCCTGTACCAGAGTGTGTCAGTAATATATTCATTTTTATATCCTCACTACACTGTGCCTGGCAGTACAAGTGCTCAAAGAATCTTTATTGGATGAAAGAATGAGAAACCAAATACTCACAAGATACTGTTCCTGCCCTCTGAGATCTATTAATCAAATGAGAGAAAAAATATAAAACTCCAATACTACATAAAAGTGTTCTAAGAGTGATTTTCACACTGCACACAAAATAAGGAACAATCAATTAAAAGAAGACGCCACAATTAAAGTGAGTTGGGAATTAAAGGATAACTTGGAGTTCTTCAATCAGAGGGAAGAGGTATCAGTGCATAATGACAAGTTCAGAGAGGAGCCAAGTTTCATATTACTAAAGCACAGGGTGCAGCATGAGAGGGAAGGTATGGGGAGTGAAGACCACAATCAGTAAGGTCAGCTAGGGTATGATTAAGAAGGGTCTTGTATACATGCTAAGGAGAGAGACAATGAGGTAATAATAGTTGGTTCTGACTCACTCCAATACTGTTTAAGCCACCAGACTGCCTTGTGCCTGCCCTGGACTCTCCAGAAAGATCCAGCATATACACCAGAAATACATCTACACGTGGAACAACTCCTACAGAACACCTACTGAACGCTGGCAGAAGACCTCAGACCTCCCAAAAGGCAAGAAAGTCCCCATGTACCTGGGTAGGGCAAAAGAAAAAAGAATAAACAGAGACAAAAGGATACGAACGGGACCTGCACCAGTGGGAGGGAGCTGTGAAGTAGGAAAGGTTTCCACACACTAAGAAGCCCCTTCGCGGGCGGAGACTGCGGGAGGCGGAGGGGGGAGCTTCGAGGCCGCGGAGGAGAGCACAGCAACAGGGGTGCGGCAGACAAAGCGGGGAGATTCCCGCACAAAGGATCGGTGCCAACCGGCACTCACCAGCCCGAGAGGCTTGTGTGCTCACCCGCCGGGGCGGGCGGGGCTGGGAGCTGAGGCTTGGGCTTCGGTCAGAGGCAGGGAGAGGACTGGCGTTGGTGGTGTGAACACAGCCTGCAGGGGGTTAGTGCACCACGGCTAGCTGGAAGGGAGTCCGGGGAAAAGTCTGGACCTGCCAAAGAGGCAAGAGACTTTTTCTTCCCTCTTTGTTTCCCGGTGCGCGAGGAGAGGGAATTAAGAGCGCTACTTAAAGGAGCTCCAGAGACGGGCGCGAGCCGCGGCTAAAAGCGCGGACCCCAGAGAACAGGTCACTATCCACACACCCCTTCCGGGGAGACTGTGCAGCCCGCCACTGCCAGGGTCCCAGGATCCAGGAACAACTTCCCTGGGAGAACACACAGCGCGCCTCAGGCTGGTGCAACGTTACGCCAGCCTCTGCCGCCACAGGCTGGCCCCGGACTCCGTACCCCTCCCTCCCACCGGCCTGAGTGAGCCAGAGTCCCCGGAGCAGCTGCTCCTTTAACCCTGTCCTGTCTGAGCTAACAACAGACGCCCTCCGGCGACCTACACACAGAGGCGGGGCCAAATCCAAAGCTGAGCTCCGGGAGCTGTGAGAACAAAGAAGAGAAAGGGAAATCTCTCCCAGCAGCCTCAGAAGCAGCGGATTAAAGCTCCACAATCAACTTGATGTACCCTGCATCTCTGTAATACATGAATAGAAACGAATCATCCCAAATTGAGGAGGTGGACTTTGGAAGCAAGATTTATTTTTTCCCCTTTTCCTCTTTTTGTGTGTACGTGTATGCTTCTGTGTGAGATTTTGTATGTATAGCTTTGCTTCCACCATTTGTCCTAGGGTCCTATCCGTCCGTTTTTTTTTTTTTTCTTTAAAAACATTTTTTTTCTTAATAATTATTTTTTATTTTAATAACTCTATTTTATCTTACTTTATTTTATCTTCTTTATTTCTTTCGTTCCTTCCTTCCCTCCCACCTTCCTTCCTCCCTCCCTCCCTTTCTTTCTTTCTTTCGTTCTTTCTTTCTTTCCTTTCTTTCGTTCTTTCTTTCTTTCTACTTTTTCTCCCTTTTATTCTGAGCCGTGTGGATGAAAGGCTCTTGGTGCTGCAGCCAGGAGTCAGTGCTATTCCTCTGAGGTGGGAGAGCCAACTTCAGGACACTGGTCCACAAGAGACGTCCCAGCTCCACATAATATCAAATGGCGAAAATCTCCCAGAGATCTCCATCTCAACACCAGCACCCAGCTTCACTCAACGACCAGCAAGCTACAGTGCTGGACACCCTATGCCAAACAACTAGCAAGACAGGAACACAACCACACCCATTAGCAGAGAGGCTGCCTAAAATCATAATAAGTCCACAGACACCCCAAAACACACCAACAGACGTGGACTTTCCCACCA
The DNA here is from genome assembly GCF_059928025.1 of Delphinapterus leucas. NCBI lineage: Eukaryota > Metazoa > Chordata > Mammalia > Artiodactyla > Monodontidae > Delphinapterus > Delphinapterus leucas. The sequence continues at coordinate 79,400,751 of NC_143135.1, read as the reverse complement.
GAAAGACAAGATCCAGCCTCATCCACCAGAACACAGGCACTAGTCCCCTCCACCAGGAAGACTACACAACCCACTGTGAACCAACTTTAGCCACTGGGGACAGACAGCAAAAACAACGTGAACTACAAACCTGCAGGCTGCAAAAAGGAGACCCCAAACACAGTAAGATAAGCAAAATGAGAAGACAGAAAAACACACAGCAGATGAAGGAGCAAGATAAAAACGCACCAGACCTAAAAAATGAGGAGAAAATAGGCAGTCTACCTGAAAAAATAATTCAGAGTAATGAGAGTAAAGATGATCCAAAATCTTGGAAATAGAATAGACAAAATGCAATAAATATTTAACAAGTACCTAGAAGAACTAAAGATGAAAAAAGCAACGATGAACAACACAATAAATGAAATTAAAAATACTCTAGATGGGATCAATAGCAGAATAACTGATGCAGAAGAATGGATAAGTGACCTGGAAGATAAAATAGTGGAAATAACTACTGCAGAGCAGAATAAAGAAAAAAGAATGAAAAGAACTGAGGACAGTCTGAGAGACTTCTGGGACAACATTAAACGCACCAACATTCGAATTACAGGGGTTCCAGAAGAAGAAAAGAAAAAGAAAGGGACTGAGAAAATATTTGAAGAGATTATAGTTGAAAACTTCCCTAATATGGGAAAGAAAATAGTTAATCAACTCCAGGAAGCACAGAGAGTCCCATACAGGGTAAATCCAAGGAGAAACACACCAAGACACATATTGATCAAACTGTCAAAAATTAAATACAAAGAAAACATATTAAAAGCAGCAAGGGAAAAACAACAAATAACACACAAGGGAATCCCCATAAGGCTAACAGCTGATCTTTCAGCAGAAACTCTGCAAGCCAGAAGGGACTGGTAGGACATATTTAAAGTGATGAAGGAGAAAAACCTGCAACCAAGATTACTCTACCCAGCAAGGATCTCATTCAGATTTGATGGAGACATTAAAACCTTACAGACAAGCAAAAGCTGAGAGAGTTCAGCACCACCAAACCAGCTTTACAACAAATGCTAAAGGAACTTCTCTAGGCAAGAAACACAAGAGAAGGAAAAGACCTACAATAACGAACCCAAAACAATTTAGAAAATGGGAATAGGAACATACATATCGATAATTACCTCAAATGTAAATGGACTAAATGCTCCCACCAAAAGATTGGCTGAATGGATACAAAAACAAGACCCATATATATGCTGGCTACAAGAGACCCACTTCAGACCTAGAGACACATACAGACTGAAAGTAAGGGGATGGAAAAACATATTCCATGCAAATGGAAACCAAAAGAAAGCTGGAGTAGTAATTCTCATATCACGCAAAATAGACTTGAAAATAAAGACTATTAGAAGAGACAAAGAAGGACACTACATAATGATCAAGGGATCGATCCAAGAAGAAGATATAACAATTGTAAATATTTATGCACCCAACATAGGAGCACCTCAATACATAAGGCAAATAGTAACAGCCATAAAAGGGGAAATCGACAGTAACACATTCATAGTAGGGGACTTTAACACCCCACTTTCACCAATGGACAGATCATCCAAAATGAAAATAAATAAGGAAACACAAGCTTTAAATGATACATTAAACAAGATGGACTTAATTGATATTTATAGGACATTCCATCCAAAAACAACAGAATACACATTTTTCTCAAGTGCTCATGGGACATTCTCCAGGATAGACCATATCATGGGACACAACTCAAGCCTTGGTAAATTTAAGAAAATTGAAATTGTATCAACTATCGTTTCCGACCACAACGCTATGAGACCAGATATTAATTACAGGAAAAGATCTGTAAAAAATACAAACACATGGAGGCTAAACAATACACTACTTAATAATGAAGTGATCACTGAAGAAATCAAAGAGGAAATAAAAAGATACCTAGAAACAAATAACAATGGAGACACGACAACCCAAAACCTATGTGATACAGCAAAAGCAGTTCTAAAAGGGAAGTTTATAGCAATACAATCCTACCTTAAGAAACAGGAAACATCTCGAATAAATAACCTAACCTTGCACCTAAAGCAATTAGAGAAAGAAGAACAAAAAAAACCCCAAAGTTCGCAGAAGGAAAGAAATCATAAAGATCAGATCAGAAATAAATGAAAAAGAAATGAAGGAAACAATAGCAAAGATCAATAAAACTAAAAGCTGGTTCTTTGAGAAAATAAAATAGATAAACCATTAGCAAGAAGGAAAGAAATCATAAAGATCAGATCAGAAATAAATGAAAAAGAAATGAAGCAAACAATAGCAAAGATCAATAAAACTAAAAGCTGGTTCTTTGAGAAGATAAACAAAACAGATAAACCATCAGCCAGACGCATCAAGAAAAGAAGGGAGAATACTCAAATCAATAGAATTAGAAATGAAAAAGGAGAAGTAACAACTGACACTGCAGAAATACAAAAGATCATGAGAGATTACTACAAGCAACTCTATGCCAATAAAGTGGACAACCTGGAAGAAATGGACAAATTCTTAGAAATGCACAACCTGCCAAGACTGAATCAGGAAGAAATAGAAAATATGAACAGACCAATCACAAGCACTGAAATTGAAACTGTGATTAAAAATCTTCCAACAAACAAAAGCCTAGGACCAGATGGCTTCACAGGCGAATTCTATCAAACATTTAGAGAAGAACTAACACCTATCCTTCTCAAACTCTTCCAAAATATAGCAGAGAGAGGAACACTCCCAAACTCATTCTACGAGGCCACCATCACCCTGATACAAAAACCAGACAAGGATGTCACAAAGAGAGAAATTTACAGGTCAATATCACTGATGAACATAGATGCAAAAATCCTCAACAAAATACTAGCAAACAGAATCCAACAGCACATTAAAAGGATCATACACCATGACCAAGTGGGGTTTATTCCAGGAATGTAAAGATTCTTCCATATTCGCAAATCAATCAACGTGATACACCATATTAACAAATTGAAGGAGAAAAACCATATGTTCATCTCAATAGATGCACAGAAAGCTTTCGACAAAATTCAACACCCATTTATGATAAAAACCCTGCAGAAAGTAGGCATAGAGGGAACTTTCCTCAACACAATAAAGGCCATATGTGACAAGCCCACAGTCAACATCATCCTCAATGCTGAAAAACTGAAAGCATTTCCACTAAGATCAGGAACAAGACAAGGTTGCCCACTCTGACCACTCTTATTGAACATAGTTTTGGAAGTTTTAGCCACAGCAATCAGAGAAGAAAAGGAAATAAAAGGAATCCAAATCGGAAAATAAGAAGTAAAGTTGTCACTGTTTGCAGATGACATGATACTATACATAGAGAATCCTAAATATGCTACCAGAAGAGTACTAGAGCTAATCAATGAATTTGGTAAAGTAGCAGGATACAAAATTAATGCACAGAAATCTCTGGCATTCCTATACACTAATGATGAAAAATCTGAAAGTGAAATCAAGAAAACACTCCCATTTACCATTGCAACAAAAAGAATAAAATATCTAGGAATAAACCTACCTACGGAGACAAAAGACCTGTATGCAGAAAATTATAAAACACTGATGAAAGATATTAAAGATGATACAAATAGATGGAGAGATATACCATGTTCTTGGATTGGAAGAATCAACATTGTGAAAATGACTCTACTACCCAAAGCAATCTACAGATTCAATGTAATCCCTATCAAATTACCAATGGTATTTTTCACAGAACTAGAACAAAAAATTTCGCAATTTGTATGGAAACACAAAAGACCCCAAATAGCCAAAGCAATCTTGAGAACGAAACACGGGGCTGGAGGAATCAGGCTCCCTGACTTCAGACTATACTACAAAGCTACAGTAATCAAGACAGTGTGGTACTGGCACAGAAACAGAAAGATAGATCAGTGGAACAGGATAGAAAGCACAGAGATAAACCCACACACATACGGTCACCTTATCTTTGATAAAGGAGGCAGGAATGTACAGTGGAGAAAGGACAGCCTCTTGAATAAGTGGTGCTGGGAAAACTGGACAGGTACATGTAAAAGTATGAGATTAGATCACTCCCTAACACCATACACAAAAATAAGCTCAAAATGGATTAAAGACCTAAATGTAAGGCCAGAAACTATCAAACTCTTAGAGGAAAACATAGGCAGAACACTCTATGACATAAATCACAGCAAGATCCTGTTGGACCCATCTCCTAGAGAAATGGAAAGAAAAACAAAAATAAACAAATGGGACCGAATGAAACTTCAAAGCTTTTCCACAGCAAAGGAAACCATAAACAAGACCAAAAGACAACCCTCAGAATGGAGAAAATATTTGCAAATGAAGCAACTGACAAAGGATTAATCTCCAAAATTTACAAGCAGCTCATACAGCTCAATAACAAAAAAACAAACAACCCAATTCAAAAATGGGCTGAAGACCTAAATAGACATTTCTCCAAAGAAGATATACAGACTGCCAACAGACACATGAAAGAATGCTCAACATTATTCATCATTAGAGAAATGCAAATCAAAACTACAATGAGATATCATCTCACACCAGTCAGAATGGCCATCATCAAAAAATCTAGAAAGAATAAATGCTGGAGAGGGTGTGGAGAAAAGGGAACACTCTTGCACTGCTGGTGGGAATGTGAATTGGTACAGCCACTATGGAGAACAGTATGGAGGTTCCTTAAAAAACTACAAATAGAACTACCATATGACCCAGCAATCCCACTACTGGGCATATACCCTGAGAAAACCATAATTCAAAAAGAGTCATGTACCAAAATGTTCACTGTAGCTCTATTTACAATAGGCTGGAGGTGGAAACAACTTAAGTGTCCATCATCGGATGAATGGATAAAGAAGATGTGGCACATATATACAATGGAATATTACTCAGCCATAAAAAGAAACGAAATTGAGCTATTTGTAAAGAGGTGGATGGACCTAAAGTCTGTCATACAGAGTGAAGTAAGTCAGAAAGAGAAAGACAAATACCGTATGCTAACACATATATATGGAATTTAAGAAAAAAAAATGTCATGAAGAACCTAGGGGTAAGACCGGAATAAAGACACAGACCTACTAGAGAGTGGACTTGAGGATATGGGGAGAGGGAAGGGTAAGCTGTGACAAAATGCGAGAGTGGCATGGACATATATACACTACCAAACGTAAAATAGGTAGCTAGTGGGAAGTAGCCGCATAGCACAGGCAGATCAGCTTGGTGCTTTGTGACCACCTAGAGGGGTGGGATAGGGAGGGTGGGAGGGAGGGAGACGCAAGAGGTAAGAGATATGGGAACATACATATAACTGATTCATTTTGTTATAAAGCAGAAACTAACACACCATTGTAAAGCAATTATACTCTAATAAAGATGTAAAAACAAAATGGTTTTAAACAGGTAAATGATTTGACGGCAGTGTGCTTCAGGTAGACCAAGGAAATGACCACAAAGACCAGTCCATCAGCTCAGTAATTTTCTAAGAATATGCCCCTAGAAGGCAGACAGAGGCCCTTAATTAGAAAGCCCTTTAAGATCTAGTAACATAAAAGAAGAATAAAAGAGAAAATAATATTCTATTTTTCTAAATGACTTTAGAATGAAAAGCAGTAACAGTAATCCCTCAAATTAATAAAAGTCCCATATAGGGGATTACAAAGTAAATTTTGTAATGCAGTCATTTAGCAAACCGTAACTTCACAAGACTTAATTGTGCTATTCTATTAGCCTAACAAAATCAAAAGCAGAAAGCAAAGCCCTTAAAATACTCTAATGTAATGAACTCAGAATAGCCATGTTTTCAAAAATATCATTTCTTACTTGTTTCAGAATAATTGCTTGCTTGCAGAATTTCTGTGCAATGTTTGCAACTTGCTGTATTTTTGCAGGAATAACAAAGCCAAGTGCAGAAAGCTGACGAACTTCTCTCTGAAGAATCACCAACCGATCTGAATAATGCACTTTTAATGATCCATCATTAGGATCCAACTCCATAATATGACTATTAGCCTCAATACTACAATACGAAATAAAACTTTTTAAATTTCATGTTCTCACTCTTTTGACGAAAAACATAATTTTATACTTAACAGAAAAGTTGTAAAAACTATTAACTCAAAGTAAAAATAAGATTTTAATTATAGTTTTTAAGTTATATTTTTTTCACACAGTATTTCACAATTCAGATCTTGATAACAAACTACAATATCCAAAATATACCATCATATCGATATTTCAACCAAGCAGCTTTTGAAGTCAGAAAAATCAATCTCTTAACCTTCAGCTAAGACTCAAAATAGACATCAAATCCATCATAAAGAGAAAAGGCTTTTATTCATTTTCTAAAAGGTATCTTAGATTTTTAGTCAGCCTACTTGGTTCTTTAATACTCCCATTAAAGGATCAATAATAAATAACATCAAAATACTAGGAGTAGAGATACTCAAATGTTTCATTCTTCTACTCTTCCTTTCACTATGTAAAGACTCTTTTCTTTGTGTTTCTTCTAAAAGCCACAATAGCAAATTTTACATTGGGGCACTCAAGTCTCCATGGACTGTGAAAATGCTGTGGGAAATTAAAAGCATTATGTTTTCATGACCCTTCTTTCAGGATCATGTTTATATAATGCTTTCTTTCAAATCACTTTCACAATTAGGAGAACTTGCAGGTCTTAGAAAGTTACTGAAAAGCAAAGAACAAATCTATTCAGCCTACTTAATAATGCATAAAACAAAGCATAATAAAAAGCAGATACTTTAAAATGTCTTAAAATAATAATTTAGCCCAAACTGTCCTATAAGAACATAAAGTCTATCAGAAAATTGTAACAGTGACACTTTTTGCCTTTATTTGAAACCAATATTCACAATTAGTTTCTACATACCAGCATATACTGAAATATGTTCCAAAACACTCTTGATTCTATGCAACAATGATGGGTTTTACCCAAAAAAAAGTGAGAGTCAGAAGTTTCATCACCAAATGAGGAAAAAAATAGGTTGAATAAAGTTAAACAGCTTTTTTGACTGCAGATCTCAGTCCTTTTGGTACTCTGTCTTACACAGTGGATCTCCACCAGAGCCGTAGTGATAAACGTGCAAATTCTCCAAAATTAATTGACTATAGAACTCTTTACTTTTTTGCGGGGGGGGGGGCGGTGGATCATCTCTAATATTTTAGGTTCAGGGTAGAAAGGGAAAGAGTTAAATGACATAAAGTTATAATCATTATGCCTTATCACCTTTGGTTCTTTCATTCTTCTTCCAAAACCAAAATGCAAGATAAAAGAAAAAAAATTATTCATTCAGTTTAGGAAGCTACCACTTTTGGCCTAATTATTCATTGCAGCAGTATAGGGAAAACAAACAGAATTTCATATTATGACCAAAGTTACTTTTAAAAAGTAACAAGTTTCTAAAAACTAAAACATGGCAAGTTTCTAAAATTACAGACAATAATATAATGGGGAAAGTTGACCTGAACAAATAAACAATGGTTTTTCTAGGCCATCCATTTTAAATACCCATTGGAATAATTAGGTTAACCTATTAAATTACATTCAATATAGCTTAATAAATATTTACCAAATCCTTATTATGTTGGACAACATGAAGAAATATTCTTCATCTCAAGGAGCTTAAAAATAACAAAATTTTAGTTTACAATATGTACGGGGGGTATATAATATTAATGCAAAAAGGTAGGAAAACATATGTATACCAGTAACAAAAAAACATGGGAGCATGAAAGCCTAATTCCAAAATAAGAATCTGCAGTTCTGCGGAATAGATATGAGAAGCCAAAGGAAGGCAGTCAAAGTTTCCAACCTTAATGACTTAAAAGTTGATCATCAAAACCTAAACTGGCTTCCCTGGTGGCACAGTGGTTGTCCACCTGCCAATGCAGAAGCCACAACAGTGAGAGGCCCGCATACCGCAAAAAAAAAAACCTAAACAAGGGTTTCCCAGGTGGTGCAGTGGTTGCGAGTTCGCCTGCCGATGCAGGGGACATGGGTTCGTGCCCCAGTCCGGGAGGATCCCACATGCCACGGGGCAGCTGGGCCCGTGGGCCATGGCCGCTGAGCCTGCGCGTCCGGGGCCTGTGCTCCGCAGTGGGAGAGGCCACAACGGTGAAAGGCCTGCGTACCGCAAAAAAAAAAAAAAACTAAACAAAAAAAAAATTCTAAAAGCATCAGCAAGTTTGGAGAAAGGAGAGAGGAGTAGAGATGATTAATTACATCTTGTCATTTGGATTAATAACACAAGAAAAAAGATTCTTGTGTAGATTTCACTGTTTAGTATACTTATACTTACCACAAACCGGATTGGGAATCAGACAAGCCAGATTGAATATCCCTGGACCAATCATCAAATTGTTCTTGTTCATATAGTTTAAACTGGTCTAAGAGATCTTCAGCACTTCGATGGAAAGATCGAAATCCTGACAAGTCAGATAAAAGAGCCTCTGCAATCTTGATAGTATCATCTGCCTTAAAGAGCCAAATTACAAGAATATTTATTATTTAAATTCTAACAAAATTAGCATAAAATCAGCTCTCTTCTCTGTTCTGTGATTCAGAAATTATTTTCCCATTCATCTGTAAACAGTAAAATAGAAGATTTGCCAGTGAATTTAAGAATATCAACCCCTACTTTGCTTCTGAATTATACAACCTCAGAATAGCAAAACACAGAAGATAACACATACAAGGCATAATTTGAAGGGTACAATAAGGGAAATTCAGGTGAAACTCCAAGAATTCAGCAATACTCCTAAATATGTTATGCAATAATTTGAGCCCTTTATTAAATGCTGTGGTTAACAGCTCAAACAACAATTAGGCCAATTTGGATGCCAATTAAAGAAGAGAAATGCCTTTCCTCCACAAGTATACAAAGAAGACTGTCGCAACTTGGAAAGCTGACTAACAAAGTTAGGCAAAATATTACAGAAAAAACATCAAAATATAAACTTGAATAAATAGAACTCTCAAATATGCTAGCCTTTATAACACTCTATATTTGCTTGCTCTTAATCATACATTAAAACCAATTAATATTTATTACATGAGTCGAATGCAAGATAGTGTACCACATACTAATTAGTAAGCACATAAGATTCTTAGATCAACTTTGATAATATTAAAATAATAGTCCTTTAATTCTATAAATTGCTGCCACAACGTTAGGCAATACCATAATTACCTTTCACCATTCCGTTAACTTCCTTTCAACGTAGGATGATGTATTTACATAAACACACTTGCAGATAGACTTTGTACGTACCAAAATTCTACAGATACACTTCAAAGAATTAAAAAATCCTTTGAAATTTATATATTTTTCACTTTTTCAGAGTTCTACATTTTCACATGAAAATTAGATGAAAATGCAGGGAAAACAGAGAATGTTTTCTTAATGTTTTCACTACAGTTCTAGAGTGCCTTCTACATTAATTTAGCACATTTTACAATTAGTATTCTTCAACATTTATTAAAACTAATACCTTCATTTCCAACTGACGAACCCAAACTATATTATTGACAACTTCTGAAAGGTTTTTGCCAGAAAGTGGTCCAGATGCATCACCAGGAATTCCACGGCATCGGTTTTCAAAATCTAATCGAAAGTCTATAAAATTTAAATCAAATAAATGATTACACGCATTCAGTGAAGATTTCCTAAATGCCTTCCATGTACCAAACACTATGTCAAATATTATGAATAGAAAAATAGTAACAGTTGGTCCTTTACCCTCAGGAACCTCACCACACATCAAGTGAGAGAAAGAAAATAACCAGTTAATTCAAGAAACCTGTCATTTATTACAGAAATAGTAAATTAACCTTCAACATACAGATGTCATAAAATATAATATCTTAATCCTAAGTGGTATACAACAAAGGAAAAAGCAATCTACAAAAATATTTTTTCAAGCAAACACTGTAATCTCTGATACACTTTTACCTTTAACTGAGTCCATAAGTCTTGCCAATAAAGTTTCTCTTTCTAGCATCAATTCTTTGCTTATGGTTGGACGCTTCACCAACTCTTTATATTTCAGAAATGCTTGAAGAAGCTAATATGAAACAAATAAGTATATGTTCATCCCAAGTGAATCGACTAGGTAAAAACATGAGTATCTCCTCAAATAGCTTAAGGGAAATATTAGAAGTTAAATATTTCAATATTTTACCTGCTGTGGACTATCCTGAATTTCTGAAATATAATTTTTTAATTTTCCTGCTATTTTTTGTTCCACAGGTGCAATAATTTTTTCATATTGAGACACTGCAGCTTTCCATAAAGGCTAAACAAATTAACAATATTGTTAGACTTTAATATTTTTAAAATCGGCCTTTAAAAAGAACAACACAAACAGGAAATTATGTAGACAAACACATATATATTCAACCTCAGTATATGGATTATATTGCACAGGATTCAGGCCAGTAAAAGGTTCAAATACTCGAGCCAAGCATATGATTTTCTCATCAGTGGCAGGTGAAAAATAGAGAAGTTTCTCACGAATTGTTCTAAGAGCCAAGACCTAAAACATAAAATATTAAAACAACAAATTTATTTAAATCAATACATCAGCACAAATAGTCTAAAATCTAAAGATATTGGGCAAGAATTTCTTTAACCTAGATTCTCTGAAATGAACAATAAATCTGAACTGTAATCTTGGTTATTACTACTCATCAATAATCAAAGTGATACTCAAAGACATACTGTATCATCACACTACTATCAATCAATGTGCTCAAATCTAGTTAACATATATAAAATCTAAGTATTTTTAAACTATGTTTAAAGCTCATTTAGGTAAAGTTTTAGAGTCTCTCCTTACTATAGTAAAAATTTCTGATTTCCATTATTCTGCCTTAAATTGCACTTCTAATAATGAAACAATATGTTAACAACTCCATTATGTATAATCTATTAACAGCTGGAAAACAATTTATTTCATTTTGTATTTAAAATTTCTACCAACCATCAAAAGGTAATCCAAAAGGCTAAGTAAAAATGCTATAATCTTCCATTTGAGTTGAAAATATCAGAACAAACTCATGATTTATTTTTCTTTTGATAAAAACAAAAGTACCAATTTAACAATGCTGTCTACTGAGACAGCCTAAAAGCATTGATAATTAAATAACATTTACCACTTCCTCAACCAGATTGTTGTTGCTAAATACCATTTTCCACTGATAAGAACAAGGACCTTTGGAGAAATGACTAATTCCAGGTATGAAACAGAAAATGTAGATGGGCCAGTACATTTTGAGGGGCCAGAATGTAAGGAAGTTATCAAAGAAATACTGGATGCATGTCAAAAATGACACAGAGCCAGTGTAAAGGGGTACTCACTGTCCAACGATGGGACAATTTGAATACAGTAATAATAACTATGATAAAAACTACAATGGGTTGAAACTCATAAAATATAAAAAATCATAGGTTCATAATGATACTATTAAAAAAGCATTTCATTGATTGCCTATGGAACTTACTGATACTAACTTATTGTTCATTGTACTAAAATGATAAATAAAAACTAATTGTCTATACTACCATTCCTATACAAACTATATTTCAGGGTCACTAAAAAACTGATGAAGACAAGTTCTTCCAACATCACTTAATAAATGCAGAAAGAACAACAGAATTAGAAAATCATCATTTTCCAACTCCTCATGATAAATCATTCAGAAAAAGCTGATGAAGAACGTTATAACAGATGGATCAGGCTAATCATACATGAACCCACAGATCAAACTTAACTCATGAAAGTGGGAAAACCAGACATTACCTGCCTCCTCTAATGTATAAGAACTATATAGTACTGCCTGTGAAGCAACCTGGTTCAAGTAAACCAACATTTAGTAACTAAAAAAATTTCTGAGACAATCAGGAAACTTGAATATTGATTAGATACATAATGATATTAAGAAATTACTGTCATTTTGTTGGGGGTGATATTGGTATTATGATTATGTTTTAAGGGTAAAAGTATAAGATTTCTTGGATTGGCTTTAAAAATACTCCAGCAAAAAAACGGAAAGCAGGGGAGACAAAGATGGAACAGGAACTGAACATTGTCAGTGGCTGCTGAAACTGAGTGATGTATACACTGACATCCACTATACTATGTTACTTTTGTGTGTGTTTGAAATTTCTCATAATGAAAAGGTTTAAAAACACAACAACAGGAATTCCCTGTTGGTCCAGTGGTTTCACTGTCTGGGCCTAGGTTCAGTCCCTAGTCTGGGAACTAATAAGATACCCCAAACTGGACAGCATGGCCAAAAAAAAAATACAACAAAAAATCCCCAAGAACAATGGTTCCCTTAAGCCCAAAGGGAAAAAGTCACTTTGCAATCTTCACATATTCTCATTTTGCCTGCCCCTTCAAGCTAAACATCTAAGTTCTATACTGAAACTCATAACTTATATAAACTAAGCAGCTGTTTCAAATATTTCCACTGAGTACTCCCTGAAAAGCTGTCTCCGCTTGTAAAAATTTCAATAGCCAAGAGAAAGTCTGAGAGCTTCCATACCTAGACAAATGGGTTGACTGTCTTTTTACAACAAAGAAGAACAAAATAAAAGTTCACAACTTACAAACTGAATAGCCACAAACCAAAAAAAAAGAAAGGAAGTGGAAACCAGCACTTAGTACCCACTGGGCACCTGGTACTGTACCACACAACTTCATAAGTCATCTCATATGAACTTTACCTCTTATTCTCTCCCAAAAGTCTAAACAAGTTCTATCAGATGTGTAGGTCTTATTAATTATAAAACACATTCTCAAACAAGTGAGGACCTACTTCACACTTAAAACAAAGATCCAAATAATCAAATATACCTCTTCAAGGCGTTTGCCAAGTTTGTCAAGTGTTTCAGGAAAATATTTTTCATTTTTCCACGGATGAGGTACATAGCGCTGCCACACCTGACCTGTTAGATGACTACAGGCAATAACCCACTGTTCACAAATTGAAATCCCAGCTTTCATATTTTCCTTCACAAGATAATAAGGATCTTCCCATAGGTTCAAAGTTCCCAACTTTTTCTGAACAAATCTTCCAAAGGAGCCACCTAATAACACGTAAAACAAACTTTTTAATGAACATATCTTTTTATCAAATAATTATGAAACATATGCTTTTTACAAAATTAAAATAATACACAAATTAGCAAACCAAGGATCTCTGAAATACCACATCCACATCTTTAGACGGGCACTGTTAATAACAAATATTTTTTAAAAACACACATACACACACATATTTGTATTTCTGCATCTTTCAATATATCACACATTTCTTTGAAGTATAGAAATATATACACATTTTTTTAAAGACTGCAGAGCCCACAGTATGGACATAGCATTACATAACCAATTCTCAATTGCTATTTGTTTCTAGTCTCATTTTACAAACAATGCTGTAATAAATATCCTTTTACATACACATTTATGTACTTGTCTAACATTTTCTTAGGATAACAATGAGAAAGGTATATTCTGGGTCAAAAAGTATATGTATTTTTAATGTCAACAGATAACCCAATGTATATTAAACTTTCCAGTTCATTACAAAATAAAGTCTAAATTAATACATAGATAGTGATGAAAAATCTATGTTAATTTAGTTATATTATAGTCAAACAATCTGACACTATGATTTAAATTAACCAACTATGTACAAATATCTACTTAAATAATCCTATATGATTTGCTCTAAGAGTTACTTTAAGCAACAATTACTGTATTCAGGAACATTTTAGGTAAAAACAGAAAACAAAATAACTCAGGCTTCCAAAATTGCAAAAGTTTATTTCTTTACTAGTACCTATAATATCTAAGAGATGTAACATTCGTGACTCAGGATAATGATCATGTTCTGTCTGTCTCCACACATCATCTACAACATCCCGAGTTGTCTCCACCAAGTCAACCACTTCCAGTAAGGACAGACCATCCAAGTTATAAAACTCCTAAAACCAAAATGCATTCATTTTTAAACATAATCATATTTGTACCTTGGGCAATATAGTCAAAATGTTCTCAGACTTTTTCAAACGCTACATCTCTAATATCTGCCATATTATTTTCTCCTCTTCTTCTATCATATGATATATTACTTCTTTAAACAAATACCCTATAAGTTCCTTCACAAACATAAATTTCATGAAAGCCAGAAGGAAAAATAAGAATTACATAAACTCTATAAATTTATTTTTACCCTTGGCCTAATTTCCTTTAAATTCGGGACATTTCTTTTATTTACCTAATAGAAATGGCCTTAACACCATATGTACACTACCCATTTCACCTCATATATCTTTATTGATTCATTTCCTGGGTTGCACAATGTTACCAATAATACAAACATAGTACATGGTATATCACTGCTAGGAAAAAAGTTTTAAACCATTTCAAACACTTCATTCAAATGATATTAATGAAATAATATTGGGAATGAATAAAAAATTACTAAATATTTATTTTGAAAATATTTATTTTGAAAAGAATAGATTTTGTAAAAAACACTCAAAATGGTCACTTATTTAACCTCTCCATAGATACACCAAGGAATAATCAATCTAATAAGTATCAAACTAAGACTTTTTATATTTCAGATTCCTCCAAAATGCTAATTTGAATAAAGTAAACAATTTTTCCAAAGAACATATTACCTGCACAGGATAAACCTCTGTTAGTAGGAGGTTTCTGTTTTTTTTCCTATCTACCTGCAGGAAAGTAATTATGTTTTTGAGAAAAATATTTTCTAGAGATTAGAGTTTAACTTTTTTAAAAGTTTGGACTTCTAAGATACATATCTTAAGTAAACCCTGCTACATCTGAAGAATATATTTTGTCCAGAACCATCAAGTAATGATTTTAAAACAGAGATAAATCTAGTAAAAATTGAATGCTAAGGTACTTCTATCAAAACCTGATATATAACTATGTATGAATCACGTACTCTTGCAACTGTTTCAAATAATTCTTTAAAATAACTGGCTCTTTCTTTACTAATCTGTTTACTTCCACGATGAGCTTGTTCTATCCAAAACTGGAACTCATCACTTGGTGTAAGAATACCTGAAAAGTGAGAAGGAAAAATTAGAAATATCAACTGTTATCATGCTGATCATTTTGAAATGTAAAGAAATATTGAAACACTATATTGTGCACCAGGAACTAACATAGTTTTGTAAGTCAGTTACACTTCAAAATCTCACAAACAAATAAACTCATAGAAAAAGAGATCAGATTGCTGGTTAACAGAGGTGGGGGTGGGGAGAGGGGGAATTGGATGAAGGTGCTCAAAAGGAACAAACTACTAGTTATAAGATAAATGAGTACTAAAGATATAATGTACAACATGATATATATAATTAATACTGCTTTATGTTACGTATGAAAGTTCTTAAGAGAATAAATGCTGAGATTTCTCCTCATAAGGAAAAAATTTTTGTTTCTATTTCTTTAATTTTGTATCTATATGACATAATAGATGTTCACTAAACTTACTGTGAATATCATTTCATGATGTATATAAGTCAAATCATTATACTGTACACTTTAAACTTACACAGGGCTGTATGTCAATTATCTCAATAAAACTAGAAGAAGAAAGAAAGAAAGAAAGGAAGGAAGGAAGAAAAAAAAAGAATAGAATCATTTGAAAATGAAAAGCCAGCAAGTCACTGGTTTCATTTGCTGATTTTGCACATTTCTGTATTCTTAAGGATGCACAGAAAATAATTTTTACAATTTCTATGAACAAAAACAAACTACAAAAACAACCCCAAAACAATTAACAAAATGGCAATCAGTACACACTTATCAATAATTACTATAAATTGGCTGAATGGATACAAAAACAAAACCCATATATATGTTGCCTGCTAGAGACCTGCTTCAGATCTAAAGCCACACTCAGACTGAAAGGGGATGGGAAAACGTATTCCATGCAAATGGCAATCAAAAAGCAACACTTACATCAGATAAAAAAAGACTTTAAAGACTATCACACATGATGCTGTGGTACAAACTTTCTGTATGGCTTTTCTTATAGTCCAATTAATTACTAAAAAGCGTCCCTACAAGGATAAATAAAAACACTGCAAAAGGAATACTTGATGTCTTTTAACTTTTTTGGGTTTTTTTGCAGTACGTGGCCTCTCACTGTTGTGGCCTCTACCGTTGCAGAGCACAGGCTCTGGACATGCAGGCTCAGCAGCCATGGCTCACAGGCCCAGCTGCTCTGCAGCATGTGGGATCCTCCCAGACCGGGGCACAAACCCATGTCCCCTGCATTGGCAGGCAGACTCTCAACCACTGCACCACCAGGGAAGCCCCCTTTTAACTTTTGATTTTAAAAAAATATTAAAACACTGATTTTAACTCTTATTTATGTGGAAAATTAACTCTATAAGAAAATCTGAGTTGGAATAAAGTAAATTTGCCTAATTACAGTCAAAAAAAAAAAAGATTTTCACAAATGATAAAGAATGATATTACATACTGATCAAGGGATCAATCTAAGAAGATATAACACAATGTAAGTATATATCCATCAAACATAGGAGCACCTAATACATAAAGCAAATATTAATAGACATAAAGGGAGAAGCTGACAGTAATAAATTCATAGTAGGGAACTTTAACATCCCACTTACATCAATGGACAGATCATCCAGACAGAAAATCAATAAAGAAACAATGGCCTTAAACAACACATTAGATGAAATAAACTTAATATATATATATAGAACATTCCATCCACAAGCAGCAGAATATACATTTATTTCAAATGCACATGGTACATTCTCCAGGACAGATCACATGCTAGGCCACAAAAATAAGATGCAGCAAATTTAAAGAAAAGTGAAATCATATCAAGCATCTTTTCTGACCACAATGCTCTAAGACTGGAAATCAACTAGAAGGAAAAAACTGCAAAAACCACACAAATATGTAGAGACTAAATAACATGCTACAATCAATGGATCACAGAGGAAAAATCAAAAAATACCTGAAGAAAAATGAAAATAAAAACACAACAATCTAAAATCTACATGATGCAGCAAAAGCAGTTCTAAGAGGCAAGTTTATAGCAATACAAGCCTACTTCATGAAATAAGAAAAATCTCAAATAAACAACTTAACCTTACACCTAAAGGAACTAGAAAAAAGAAGAACAGGCAAAACCAAAAGTTAGCAGAAAGCAAGAAATCATAAAGATCAGAGCAGAAATAAATGAAACAGAGACTAAAAAAAAAAAGAAAAAATAGAAAAGATCAATGAAACTAAGAGCTGGTTCTTTGAAAAATTAAACGTCACTGACAAACTTTGCCACACTCATCAAGAAAAAAAGAGAGAAGGCCCAAATCAATAAAAAGAAGTTACAGCTGACACCACAGATATAGAAAGGATCATAAGATATTATTAAGAAAAATTATACACTGATAAAATGAACAACCTATAAGAAAAGGACAAATCCCTAGAAATGTACAGTTTCCCAAGACTGAACAAGGAAGAAATAGAAAATATGAGTAGACCAATTACCAGTAATGAAATTGAATCATTTCATTACTAGTAATTGTAAAAAATAACTCCAAAAAACAGAAGTCCAGAACTAGATGGCTTCGCATCACATGGTTTGGTGAATTCTACCAAATATGTAGAGAAGGGTTAACACCTATCATACTCAAATTATTCCCAAAAACTGCAGATGAAGATATGCTTCCATACTCATTTTCCAAAGCCAGCATCTCCCTAAAATCAGAACCAAAGATATCACACACACACACAAAAAAAGAAAATTACAGGCCAATATGATGAACTGATGAATACAGATGCAAAATTCCTCAACAAAATATTAGCAAACCAAATTCAACAATACATTAAAAGGTTCATATACCACAATCAAGTGGGTTTTATCACAGGGATGCAAGGATGATTCAAATCCAAAGATCAATCAATGTGATATACCACATTAACAAATTGAAGAATAAAAATCATATGACCATCTCAATAGATACAGAAAAAATTTGACAAAAGTCAGCATCCATTTATGACTAAAAACTCTCAACAACAAAGTGGATATAGAGGGAACATACCTCAACATAATAACATATATGATAAGCCCACAGCTAACATCATACTCAACGGTGAAAAGC